>NC_056748.1:1019344808-1019647308 GCF_019279795.1 Protopterus annectens | reverse complement strand
GACATGTTCTCCAAGTCAGTATATATCAGATGCAAAGGTGGTAGGGTGATGTAAGACAGTTAATGCAACTTTGTTGAAATTCCCATTCAACACCATGCAGTCTGTGAAACAGGATTTGATAAAATTGTCCATCAATTGCTATGCATATAATCATACAATATATGCACAATTCTTAAGGTTGAGAAATATGCTCTTCCATGAGACAGTGCAATCTCACCGTTAGTATATGTAATTAACATGGGGCTGTGGGGGCTGCAGAAATGATGCTTGCATGTACGTACACACAAACACAAACATATATATATAGACAGAAAGTAGGAGAGTCAAACACATACAATTATACAAGTATACAAAACAGTCATGGATACATGCACAAATACATATATAATAGAAAGACAGACTGATGGGTGATTGCTAAATGTGACCATGTTCCGTGGGAATCTGTTCATGTTTTGTTATTGACTGTTTATTTAATCCCGTAAACTCGTAAGTGAAACGGTATAACAGCAGCAGCAGTGTGACACGTTTATGAATAGTACTGTAGCTGAAAGGTATATTTCTCACCATCGAGTCATATTCAGTAGAGAGTCTCCTTGTGTGGGAACTGTAACAAATGTGCACTTGGAAGAAGTGCATTACTGAAAAAGAAATCCTTAGATAGGATTTCTGTTTGAGCTGCAAAAGAAGGTATCTTTTCGCAGTCTAAACTAGGCAGTATTCCATGCTTGAAAGTGCGATCTTTGATGACTGCTTTGAGTATGTGCCTTTCACCTTTTTAGATGGCCATAGCAGAAAATTTACTAAAGTGAGGAAAATATATTTTACTCCTTAAAAATAGTCCTTTTGAAGTATGTTATTTGCAGCATGTGAACATATATATTGATTTATGTAAAATATGAAGCTTATTTTACAAATGAGAGTATGTGCAGCACACTGTACTGGTCTTATGTTCTTCAGTATTCCAAAACAGCTCCCATAAAAAAGAAAAACATATATATTTTACAATAAATCTTAAAATCATGTACATGGTAAATTTTATGTTTGTATTAAGTACACAAAGTTAAGAAATGTGGTACATTAAAGGGAAAATTGCTAGATGTCTAATGGTTTACTAAAACTGAAAACTTTTAGAATTGTATGTTTACAAATCTGAGGGTTAAGACTAATTTCAAAGTAACAGTAAAGGTTTATATAGTCTTAACTAAATGTGCATGCATTAGGGATTAAACCAGAAATTTAGAATATCTGTTTTCACCTACATTTGATTGGAGAAGGTGTATTTGTACTATATTGTTTTAACTTTGAAGAAGCTTTTGTTTCACTGTCTTTTGCCTTGTTCATTCTGACATTATAAAGGCATTTCCCTGAGTGACTGAAGCAGTAATCTAGCATGTTTTTTTTTCTTAAGTGGGTTTGTGATCAACATTTTATAAATTGACAGTAACCTGTGCTGTCATTGTAACATTTGTTATTCCCTGTGTATGGGAAATGGATCCGAGCTCTCTGGTGTTGTATGAGTGAATGTGTGCTTTAATCACTTTGTAATAGCTTTTCTTTTTCATCTACATGCATTTTTTACTGTACATGCCCATTGGAGTCCAGGTAATGTTTGAAAATGGTTGCAGTCTGCCTCTAAAATTATCAAATAAAAATAAACAAAATAAATTGATGTATTTTATCAGTCTATCCTTAAAAAATGCTGTTTTAGGATCGTTTGTGTTGTCAGTCCTTATGTAAAAACACATCAAAAAGGAACTCCCCATAGTACAACTGAAGGAACCAGGTACCATTTTTTATAAGTTGGGTTTGGGATCAACATTTTATAAATGATATATTTCATTATTCTGCCTTAAAATATGCAATTAATAATGTGACTATCGGAGCTCTTAAAAGAGAGAAACCAGACAATTTAATCCTTCATCAGTGTAGTTTTGAAGTAATAAATGCAGTTGGTGTTTTGGTATATGCAGACATTTTAAACTACTCTGGCAATACTGTTTCTAAAACATCTGAAAAAATAGTTTATAATCTACCTGAACAAATATGTGGTAAATCCCATATCCCTACAGTGTGTGTTTAGTTGTGGAGACCTTGGACCTAAATATGATAGAAGCAGTCTTGGTTGTTGTGTCTTCAGGCTTTTTCTGGTTAGGGGTCGCCACAGCAGAACTCCGGTCCGCTAATGATTGGCAGTTGATTTTTACGTGCTGAGTTGCCAGCCCTAATGCACAACCTTCAACAAAGGTACACCCATTCACGCATGTCTCCATGCAGAAGACACTCTAGCTGAGAGTCGAGCTGGTCAGCGTCTTACTGTGAGGCGACAACGCTACCGCAGCACCACCACCGCGGATCAGTCTTGGTAAGAGTGGCAAATATGATACATGATTTGTAACAGAAACCATATAGAGGGTTTTATATCACATAATTGAAAGCTGATAACTCCGAAGCTCAAAACTGCGAATTTCAAACCTTGAAAGCTGACTTTCAACATTGAATCCACCAAAAAAAACCTCTAATCACCCAAAACAAAAAACAAAACGCTCTATGAAGGGGGGCAAGCCTCCCTGCACCCCCACACCCCCCGCTACTTAAATATAGCAACTCTGAGATTGCACTACAGTGCAGTAAAGGGAAATCTTCCCTTCCCACACTCTATGGCGATCTCTGTTCTATGGTTTGACGTTTTTGAACTTCGAGGTTTGAAGTTCGGAGTTTTGTGCTTCGGAGTTATCAGCTTTCGAGCTTATGATATAAACCCATATAGAGACTAGATTAGCTTTACTTAGGTACACAGTCTTGTTTATAGGTAAGAACTAGCTGTCCTTGTGGGCCATTTTAAGCCTAACAAGTTTTTCTTTTGGGGCTCAAATTGCCGAATTACATTTGGTGTCAGATTGGTCTTGCCCATTCCATGGTCAGTAATTATATATTTTTCTCTTCCTTGTGTTTTTTCTCTTTTATTTTCTCTCTTTTCTTCAGCACTCTGGCACTACCCTGTACTATACAATGACTTGTACTTTCTACCCTATCTGATATAGCTCTGTGCTGGGCAGTAAGCCTTTAACTTTACATACCTTTCTCAGCTCCTTTTTGTTCCTCCATTCAAAACTTTTTTTTCACTGATTATTTTTTTTTCATCCTCTCTGCTGCTCCTGGCCCAGTGTAAAGTTACCACGCCACCCCCTCACAAACACCTTTTCTCCCCTCCCCTATGTCCTATGTCCAGCCCCAAGGTATCTTAGCTACCCCATTGTCCTGTGCACCATCTTTTTACATTCCTTTCTACCTAGTGCTACACGCTTTGGCTGAGCGTCCCCCACCCGTCACGATCCTGTCCAGATAAGGAGTCTACCTCTAGGGATTTATAAGTTTTCCTGTTGCAATATTTTGTTTCTAATACAGTTTGCTGGTTTTATTTTATTTTATTCTGCATAAACCATAAAGGATTGTTGTACTATAATTCATACATTTGCTGGATACGAGTGGTGGTTGACACTGTTTGTAGCAACTGTTAATGACCATCTGCACTGTAACAGTCGCATTCTTTGCTACCGCACATTTACCGTTTCCATCGGAAACAGTTTAGTGTTTTTTTTCCTTCTTTAGGTGCAATGTATCCATGCAACACTCCTTGCTTGTAGCAGCACATTAATTGCTGTTAGTAGTAATACTTTTATTCTTTTGCAACTTGATGTTTTATGTTGAATAGTGAACAGTGCTGTGCTTTTTTTTTTCTGACACTGCTTTTGCTTCCAAGTCTATAGTCCTGTGAGTCCTGAACCTGGAACTCAGCATATAGTGTGGTTTTCTCAATGGTAGAATATTCCTAGTAGTGGTCATAATCTGACACGTCTCTCTTAGCATATGTTTGAGGAATTATGCTCTCCTAGTGGTCTGCTTGTTTTTTTTTTTTTTTTTTTTTTTTTCACCATAAGGTGAATTCCCCTTTTCTTGAATACAAGTATTTATAGTATCTTAGGCATCTTATCTCCATAACTGGCTTATTTGTTAAGTAAATTTGCAATAATGCTATACTGCTTTAGGCACCACAGAGAGGTTCTACTCGCATATCTTTTATTATGCTGCGCAAACTGCCTTTTTGACATGAGTGTGAGTCTAGCTATTGGTAGTTGCAGTATTTTGGCTTTTTATCCCCAAAACCTGGCTTTTTAAATAGGTATTTCACAATTATGCTGTATTGTTTTGATATTTTAGATTGCAGTATGCTCACATTTATGACAAGAGTGCGAGTCTAGCTATTTATCTCCTTGATTAAACCCTCCTTCTGAGGCTTTTTTGCTAATATAAACATGGACCAAAGAAGTGCATGTTTGCACATTGCATCAGTAGTACCCACATTCTGTGGCATATGGTGTATGCTCATTTTGTATTTCCATACTTCCATAACTTATGTTTGCTCTTTTTGCCTAGTATTTTTATCCTTTTGTCACTCCTAAACTTATTATTATTATTTGTCCTTGAATCTGTTGTCAGTCATTAATATAGGAGCAACCTTCCCCCCATAACGCCTCAATCCCTTTTTCTCCTTTTTCCCTTACAGTCCCAAAGCTTTCACCCTTGCATCAACAATCTTCCCTGTGAGTCCAGGCTCCTGTAATATAGTGTGCCAGTGCCTCATATCAGTTGTGGTTTCTACCCGCTCTACCATCTATCAACAAAGAATCAAAAACATATGTGTTTATTCCATTACAGCCACCTGGACTCTAGTAGTGCACTATAGATATTTTTGTACTCTTAAATAGGGCCCTACCTTGGATGGATACGTGTGCTGTGTTTGTGGGAAACCACCCATCCTTACCTCACTAGGTAACTCTCTCCCTATATCCTGTTTACCCTTTATTTTCTTTTTTCACCTGTCCTTTTATTTTTTCCACCTCACTTACTCTTTGCACACCCACAGTCCACCCACCCACAGTTTTTCTGCTTCTCTCTTTCATTCTAACATCTTTTTACCCCAAAACCCTTCTTTGTCCACATTTCTACCCATTTGCTTGACTCTCCATCTCTATAGCTTCTACATTCATTGTAACCTTCTATTTGTTTCTCCTCCTTGCATTTATTCTCTTTATTTTTCCTCTTTTCGACAGCATTCTGGCACTACGCTGTACTATACAATGACTTGAACTTTCTCCCCTTATCTGATATAGCTCTGTGTTGGGCAGTAAGTCTTTAACTTTACATACCTTTCTAAGCTCCTTTTTTTCTCTTCCATATAAAACTTTTTTCCACTGATTTTTTTTCATCCTCTCTGCTGCTTGTGGCTCGGTACAGCCCGCTCTGATCGCTCCCTTACCCTACCCCCATTCTCAACCACCCCCTCTTTCATTTGATTTATACCTATCCAAACCACTCCCCTCATGAACTCACCAACCTGACCAGCAAATCACAACTCAAAGACCCACCCACTCATTGCTCCACCTCACTTTTTACTGACTAATACATCCACATCCTCACACACACTGCTACTTACAAACTATCTTCTTTCTCCCTTTCCAACTCTCTTACTTTTTCTTTTTTGCTAGCCACAAACTTTATAGTCTAATCCCTGTCCTACTACAAACACACCCTCTTAGTATTTTAGCTCAGAAGCTTTTCTTTCCCTACCATAGCCTTACTCAAACCAGTCATCACTATCACAGCCCTACTATCTATACTAACTCTATCCTGTTACTTAACCTCCTTTCACCCCGACATCTCATACTTTATCACTCACCAACACTTCCTACATTCCTGACCCTCTACAACACTAGTGACTGTACATATCTCTTCTCAATTACTCACCAATCTTAATTCTATATATTTCCCACCCAAACTCTATAATACCAATAGCCTCTCTCATTCCTTACATGAACAGCTTAAACTTTTCTCCAAACTAAAATATCTCACTTTACACTGGCTTACCCTTATCAAACTCCAATCAGACATACACCCAAACCCAGGGACCACCCATTCTACTACTATCGACCAACCTCTCCTTCAAAACACCACAGACAATAACTACCCCTTCACACCACTTAAATCATCTAACGTCTGCTTGGAATACACTTTAACTTCAGAAGCCTCCTCAATAAAATTCAAGAATTCCATGTCACCCTTACACCCTACTCCCCTGACATAGCCATAATTACTGAAACTTGGCTAAATCCACACATAAAAACTGAGGAATTACTTCCTCCTGGCTATTGTCTTATCAGAAAGGATAGATTAATGAAATGTGAGGATGGTATTGCCATAATGTACAAGGATCACCTCAACATAGTTCATCTTTCCATTACATCACCTCAGCTTCCCTCAGCTGAAATTTTAACAACATGCTTACAAATCAAAGCCAAAAATCTATCATCTTAATACCCATCTATCTCCCACCTGCTAATAACCTTTTTCACATAGAAACTATTCTAGAATGGGCATCCTCCAACTTTTCTCAAGAGACTATAATACTTGGTGATTTTAATCTAGACTGGATTTCCTGCTATTCAAACTCCCCAAACAACTTTATCAACCTTTATGCCTTTACCTAAAATATTTCTCAACCCACACACATAGATAAGGTCTCAAACAAGCAGTCTGTACAAGACTGGATCCTAACAAATAAATTCAATTATAGCTACAACACAGGTTGCCTCCCTGATTCTCTCAGTGACCACCACTCCACTTACCTCATCAGAAAATGTACACATAATATAAATAATATTACATATCGATATGTACGCAATAAAAAAAACAATTCTCCCCATCCCTGTTCAACAATCTACTATGAGAATATGATTGGTCACCCCTAAAAACCCACAATTTGGATCTTGCACTCCAGTACTTTAATAATGCATTTTTGCAAATTTTAAATAATCTTGCTCCTTTCAGAAAAATATGTTCTAGGGCCAAACAACTTCCCTACTTAACTAAAGATGCTATCCTCCTTTTAAAACACAGTGACAAAGCCTGGACTCACTATTGCAAAAATAAAAATAGCAACAATTATGAAACCTACAGACAGCTAAGAAATCTAGCCAAAAGCCAAATTAGACAGGAGAAAAAGATTTATTTTCAATCATGTCAACAAAAATTCCAAAACAACCCTCACAAATTCTGACAATCAATCAACCTCCTCTTAAACCCAGGAAAACCAATCACTCCACTCCCCACAACTGATTGCACCACTGACTGCATAGCTATATAATTCAGTACCCACTTTATTAACTCAGTCATCTCACTGCTAAATAACAAAGTCAATTCCACACTTTCCTTACCTCCCCCCTCTAATCCCAGTACTCCTCCTTTCTCTCTTACTCCAATCCCAGCTAATTACATTCAACACCTCCTAACTAAAAAAAAACATGTACTCCTGCTGCAGATCAGTTACCTGGTGAATTTCTTAAACTTGCTGCTAAATCTATATCCTATTCTATATCTATTCTTATTAACCGGTATATCTCTGAACAGTATGTCCCTCTGCTTTGGAAAATATCTCATGTCATACCCCTTCACAAAGGAGGTCCCTCTACTGACCTTTCTAACTATAGGCATCTAGCTATACTTTCCCCACTTGCCAAACTCTTAGAAAACCGCCTACACAAACAGACTCTAAACCACCTTCTAATACATAACCTACTATCTTCTACTCAGCATGGTTTCCACCCCAAACACAGCACTAACACTGCCCTATTAAGTTTCACCAATACTGTTAACCAACTCAAAAACAATAATCATATTGTTTTTGCCACCTTTCTTGATAGGTCAAAAGCCTTTGACACTGTATCCCATCAAATACTCCTAAACAAATTTGTCTCTCTAAATTTCAGCCATAAACAAGCCACCTTATGGGAAAATAAACTAATTCCTCTTTTGCCCATCTCTGTAGGCATCACTCAAGCCTCCATCTTAGGCCCACTTCTCTTTATTATCTTTACCAATGATCTTTATACTGCAGCATCACCTGCCTCTATCATTCAATATGCAGGTGATGCTTCCCTTATTTGTTCTGTCTTCTAAATAAATGAACTCCAAGCAAAGTCCCAGACTGCCCTTAATAACATTGAAAAATACCCCTCTGAACACCAACTGATTCTAAATCTAAACAAGAATAATCTTATGATATTTAACTCCTCCAATAAAAACCAACAAAACCATATCTCTATCTTTGCCTCTAATGGTACAAAAATCAAACCTGTCAAATATACTAAACTCCTTGGTGTTACCCTAGACTGTAACCTCAAATTTGACAGACACATCGCTTCAACAATAAACAATGTCCACACAAATGTAGGTGCTCTATACAGGGCTAAACCATGGGCAGGATTCACAAAGCCTCCATGTAAGAGTTACAAGGCTTACACGGAGGCTGCAGTTAAACGGTGTGACGTCAGCATGCCATGCATATGCATGAGGGCATGCTGAATCACACCTAAGGTTAACACGGTCCATATAAGACAGTAGGGGGCATGTCCGTAGGGTGAGCCCTGCAAACAGACACTCCCCCAGAAGAGTAAAAGTCCCGAAAGTAAACCCCCATGACAGAGTCCGTGTAAATGTGAATAAACACAACACAACACATGCCCCCACAGACTATGAACATAAAATGTATAAATGAACATCTTATATATTTTTTTATAAGTTGTAAAGATGTTTGCCCGTGAGTGCGCTCGTTTGCGCGGGCGTGCCCAGCGCTTAGCCACAGTTAGCAGTCAGTGGAAAAGCATATAAGAACTAAATATGCAAAGTAAGCCAAGAAGCAATAGCGTAGCGGTAGAGACGTTGGCTGAAGAGGAGGCAGTCATGGTTCGAGCCCCCACAACATCAATTTTTATTTTTAGTGAAATAAGCACAAAACAATTCCCTGACATATATGTACATATATAAAATTATATTTCATGTAAAATGTAATCAAATGGGCCATGTATTTTGAAGAAATGTGAGATAATAAAAAATAAAAAAAATGTCAGATGTGCCTATAGCTGAGCTACACTCTAACAAGTTGAGTATATCTGCCTGTAGGTGAGCAGTGTTTTAACAGGTGTAAAATGAGTGCCTGTAGGTGAGCAGTGTTTTAACAGGTGTAAAATGAGTGCCCGTAGGTGAGCAGTGGTTTAACAGGTGTAAAATGAGTGCCCGGGGTTGAGCAGAGTTCTAACATGCTGAAACTGTGTGCCCGTAGCTGAGCTGAGTGTAATATGCGTGCTGACAGCCAAACGACGCGTAAACCAGCATGACCCGTTTGCACGGAGCTGCGCACCGTGCCAACAATCTGACCGGCGGGCAACGTTGAGCAAGCTGTATTAAAACTGCCTTTACACAGACACACCTCCCAGCCTGTGCAGACAGTCATAAAATATAAAAAGCAATGGCCAGGCTCGAACTCAGGATACCATGCACCATCAAAGTACTGAACCACTAAGCCATGACAGCTGCTCTTAGAAATGTAGTAATAGCATATATATAGGAATGAATGGAAAGAGGAGCATGACAAAGCAGGTTTTGTGAAGCTGATACAATTCCAAAATGGCCAATCACAGATAAGTGCGGGAAAAACGGCATATATAAGTCCCAGAGGCGGGAATACACAGCATAAATGGCAGGTGTAGGAGAGGGTAGTTGCTTCAGAGCACAGAGGTGGGGCATTGAGGAGTCCAAATATATGGTTTGGCTCCTCGTCCATGATCATGAGGCCCAACTCATGCAGGGCCAGGTCCTGTGGGGAGCATATAGGGCTGAGGCATGGGACCGGTTGGCACATGATCTCACCAGTGCCACAGGAATACCAAGGACTGGTGAACAGGTCCGTCACCACCATGCGGACCTGAAGAGACGGAAGCAGGACCAACTGAACCATTGGATCCAGGAGGCCCGGCAAATGCCCAACGCCCCACTACTAAGTAAGTTACATGTAATTATTTATGTAAGAAAGTAACTTAGCTGATATTATGGAGATGTGTATTCCAATATTACTTCATTTATATTGCAGCTGCAGGTGTCCGTTCTGCGAACCGTCAAGCCTATGCCGATAGGCTGGTATGGTTGCGCCACCAGGCAGGTCAGTAATTCTCTCCCTGTAACTGTAAAAAAATATAAGTATGACAGCTTGCAAAAGAGTGCAGTGTAGTCACTTATTAATAAAATGTGCAAGTAACAGTGTAAGAGAGTTTGCAAGTATTGTTTGATTACAAAAGTGTGATGCAGCCTGTAATCCAAAAATAAAAATGAAACAAGTCTGAAATAAAGATGTCCCACCTGTAATATAATAGTACATAACCTGCAGCAGGCTGAAAAGTACAGCTACAGAAGCTGAGTAAAACACGTGTGAAATATATCCCTGTTTAAATTCTGAAACATGACACAAGTGAGACTGTTGGAAAGGATTGTTATAACTAAAAGTAAAACATGTCAATAAAGCCTAGAATTAAGTACCATCCTGAATTGTAAAAATAAAACAAGTGAGAGAATGTGAGAAAGAGGTATGAATCCACCAATAAAGTAGTAATAACTCCTGAATAACGTATACTGCAGTCAGTACAGAATGAAATGAATGTGACAAGCAGAACCAAACAGCAACATGTGTTGAAAAAAGTACTGAAGCTGGAATGTGTGTCCCAAAATCTGGATATGTTGCTCTCAGTTTGCAATATGCAGATAGTATGGTTGTATGAAATACCAAACATCCACAGTTGTCTATAGCCATATAAAGCAAATTTAGCAGGATGATGTAGCTGAACAGAGCCAGATATGAATGTGTATGAATAAATATGAAATGTATATTGATGTAGCAGTAACATTCCTATCACCAACCTGAATAAGTTGTCACATAGGAAACTGTAGTCAGACCTGTAGTGTGTATATATCTGCAGCTAGTAGAAATGTACAGCATATGTATAGGTATTTGAAGTTGTTAATGAAATATTTCTTCACCCTACCCTATAACCACAAATAATCCATTTCACGTGAAATGGGTATGTGCATTCACAATTAACACCCCTGGACATTTGTCCTGTTGGTTCATACATATTTGCATGTACGTTGATGCATGTGCCCTGTTCATACATCCAAACCTGATGGCCTGTTGCCATCAATCAACCCTGCATGTTGTTGGATTGTGTATTGTTGTTCAAATTATGCATGTGTTATGCTTGCTGTTCAATGGCTTGAATTTATGGGTGTTTGGTTAATGGGAATACTAATGCATGCTGTTACAACTAATTGTGAATGGTATTGTATGTTACTAACCCAAACTGTCATAAAATAATGCAAAACATAGGATGACAGGGAAGGCGGGTTCCAGCGGACCCACCTCTCCCACCTCAGCTGGCGAGTGCACCTGGCAGTAGTGCCCAGGCCGGACCCTCCTCCGGTGGCCCTGTGCCACCTGCGGGTGGAAGCGCTGCAGGGGTTGGGGCTCATCCCCCCTCTGCAAGTGTGGCCGGAGGAGAACATCCACTCACCCTCCGTAGTGTCCGGACTGTGGTGTGTAGGGAGATCTGGCACGTTGTGCTTGGGCCCCTACGCCAGCTTGAGGCACGGGTGGCACAACTCTCAGGCGTGCCTGCTGCCCGGCCTACACAGCCCCCAGCACAGCCCCGTCCTGGGCAGTGAAGGCACAGTGGCAACTGCTCATGGGTGGGGACCTCAGTTCCACTGTCGCCATCTGTGGGCTCATGGGCTCGAGATATCCAAACATCCGTCCCCGTCAATTGTGTAACCCCCCCACATGTGTCATACACCACCCCTGTATGCGTCTTGTTTGTCTTGTCTGTTAACCTCCCCTACCTACCTCCCCAGCTATACCGACTTCCTGTACCTGACATACCACTCTCACCTAAAAAAAAAAAAGAGCACTCTGTACCCAGAAAAAAATTACGGCCCATACATAGCTGCCCATTTTGCACACATGTCTGCTGGACATGTAAACTGGCAATTACAATTGGCTGTACAACAAATATTATTGTTGTCCTCACACCTCTCTCAGGGGTGGAAGGTTTCAAATTTCGCACCAAATTACAAACTTATGCACAGCTGTTGCTGACAAAGAAATGGGCAGCTATGGGCCTTTCCTACATCCCCCCTGCAAAACCTGAGCTTGTTTTCCTACTGTCCTACCCTCTTTGTGCCCCCTTTTTCACCACTATCCTATCTCCCCATTTTCTTTTCTTTAAAAGAAAATAGTGCGGGTGTGCGCAGGAGTAAGCACTTTTAAGCAGTAGTAAGCGGGAGTGCGCTTCTGTGTGCTTAGCTAAGCGTGTGTGCGCGAAGCTAAGCGGCATTGCGCATGCTTGACCTCCGCACAAACCAGCGCTAACCCGCTTACAACTGCTTAAAAGTGCCTTAGTCACTCTGAATGACAAGGCCTGTAGTTTTCTCAGCAGCAAAATAAAATATCTCCCTCAGTCTCGAACCCAGGACCTTGGAAACAATAGTCTGCATGACTTACCACTAAGCCATGACTGCTATACAAGAACATTGTGCTGAAAGAAATATATCATAAAATAGTAGGAATTAATGTAAAGGCAATATAGCAAGTCTAGTACACAAAGCATGTCATTTCTATTTACTGTCAAATCTAGTGGATTTGTAAAATAGTACTGTGTGCTGAGAAACAGTCAAGCTAGTTGGTAGCTACTTGGTAATAATGTCACAGTAGCATTTGGCAAGCCACACACATACACAGAGCAGGATAAACACTGCCATAGTTGAATAGTTAAGAGATCAGACATAGCAACTGTGACTGAGTTACAGGGATGTCCCTAATGTGAAAACAAATGTCAACTGTGCCCCACTGACACCCTGTCAAATGTACTAACAGTTGGCAGAAAGGTGTAACTACACATGCAATGGTAACTATGACTGACTGAAGGTATGCACCACCTGCACATCACAAATGGTGTACTAATACATACGCTTGAAATAACCCACAGTCACAACTGCAGAATATAAGAATATGTCATTGGAGTAACCCACTGCTATGTACCATTCCATGAGGCTGATAAAAGATGCTCCGGAGAGTATCTGAGGCCTGCTCAGCAGCATGATCAAATACCCTTGTAAGTGTCAAGGCCCACACCATGGCCAGACCACACTGCATGCAGTAACACCCTACCACAACCAACACATAGGGAATTGCTGCCCAAACAGATTTAGCAAGCATTACAAGCTGTGAATGTAAATGGAAAATAGGAAAGCCATAGCAACACATTACAGGAAAGACACCTAGCAGGCATACAACGAGTGAATGTAAAGGCCAAATACTGAAGCCATAGCAACAGATTGCAAGAGCCACTGCTATATACCAGTTACACCACAATCCCCACAGGAAAGCACACACACCCATATACACAGTATTACTAGTCATAGGTGTCAGTTTACATACACACGGAGAAGAGGACACTGGAGGAAGGAATACTCAGCTTACAAAATAACATGCATTGAAGTGTCTACAACACAGCCTGAAATATGAGAGACATACCAACCCTTACACTCACAGAACAGTGTCCACAGCAAACCAGCATGGTCCCCACCCTGATAATCTGAAAGGGCTACGCCTACCTAACAGACCTTTTTATAGCACAGTCCTGTAATCACAGTGAGAACTGCAATCACTACACAACAGGCTGCATGCAATTAGTAAATGCTGGCTAACAGCTGGTGCACAGGCCATCACATGGACATGTGCAGATACCTAAAAAAGCATCCTGTACTCCCAGTCCACACATGCAATACTTTCATTGCACCCACTGGAGGTATTGAGAGAGAGAAAAAAAAGAAAGAAAGAAAGAAAGAAAGAAAGAAAGAAAGAAAGAAAGAAAAAAAAAAACTTGTAACAACAAAACAAAGAGGCTGACAGCAGGCCAAGTAACTGCAAGCCTACACAAACAGCTGCAACAAACACAGGTAATGTAAAGTACTACTATAATACTCTACATACTGTGTACCCTCCAGATGTGTTATTGGTCTGTATCTATGTATTTGAAGATGTGCATAGGGCCGGGGATATACTGCAACTGTCACTGAAGGCTCAACATACATATGTATGTGACGGTAGCTATGTGCACATAGCAATGTAGGTTGTAGTGCAATGTACAAGTAGGTTGTACAGTAATGGATGTTCAGCAGTACGTTACTGTGTGTATACATATGTGGAACTAAAAAGGAGTATATATATATATATATATATATATATATATATATATATATATATAACGTGTATACGTATGTATATCGAGATATGTATGTATATATATATATATATATATATATATATATATATATATATATATAATATGCATATGTGTATACATAGATAGAGAGGGATGTATTAATACATAGAAATATAGAGTTTCACAGTGTCATAGTTTAGTACTAGGCTATCTGCAGACAGTGTATAGAATAGATATATAAACTTGCGCCTCTGTATAGTAGTGACACAGTGAAGACCCCCCCTTCATAATAGCATTAGTTTACTGTGCCTCTGTATAGTAGTGACACAGAGATGACCCCTGCTGTAAACCTATGATCTCCTATCCACTCGTCAAGAATGCACATGAAGAGTGTCATTGAGGGTCTCTGCCTAACATGAACTGGGATCCTGTTCCACAGTATGGGAAGCCTCTTAGTGATGGATCTGTCCCTACAGTATGTCCTATTCATATGTGTGCTGAGGTTTAAATCTGTAGCTGTTGTGGTTCTGATGGATTTGGATTGTATGAGGTGGAACATGTCCATCAATACCTGATTGGACATGGCCTACTACATCAGGCACAGATCACCCCTACGTAGGCAGTATGCTATGGAATAGAGCATGAGTTACGTTAGTCTGGCAGCATATGACAGTTGTTGGAGACCCTTGATCCTCCTGGTGATGTACTTATGGAGTCCCCCTAGCTGTTGCAAGTGCCAGCTGAGGTACATACCAAATGGGGCATAGTACACAGTCATGGGCCTGATAATGGAGGAGTATAGGGGTACAATGACCCCTTGTGATCTGGATGTGAATCCCTTCATGATAAGGTGGGCAAGGTAGGACGTCTATCCAACCACTTTGGCAATGTGGGTGTCAAATGAGAGGTCAGCATTGATCTGTGTCACCAGGTCTCTGATTACTTTGTCTGTACTCAGTGGGTTACTGTCTATGTGATAATATGTGGGTACCTTGTCCGTCCAAAAGGGTATGAGTATACATTACGTGGCATGCAGTTTAAGGCCATGACTCCGGCACCAGTTGTCAGTGTCCGTGAGGCCTGTCAGTAGGATGTATGTGTCAGCTGGTGTATTGACTATGGTGCCTAGTATGCAGTCATCTTTAAACATTGTCAGCCACTACCCTCCCATGTCTGCTTCCACATCTGAGAATTATATGCCGAACATGAGCGGTCCCAGGACAGAGCCCTGTGGGACATCACTTGTGACTGGCTCTGAGTCTGACATGGCACCAGTGAGTTTGACTGTAGGGTTTCTATCCGTTAGCCGGTTTGCAACCCATCTTGTGACATATGGATTTACATTTCAGCTGTTGATCATGTCTATGATGCCAGAGTGCGGTATTGTGTCGAAAGCCATAGGCAAGTCCAGGTAGGCTGTATGGACCGCTGTGCCCTCGTCAATGGCTCTAGTGACTGATTTGAAAAGGTCAACCAGGTTCATAAGGCAGGATCTGCCCTCTACAAAGCCAAACCAGGTGGGATCATGTGTCTAAGTCCCCAATGTCTCTGTGTATGAGTACCATAATGATCCTTTCCATAGCGTTGCAGACCAGGCTGGTTAAGCTTATGGGGCGGTAGTTACCAGGGTCTGTAGAGGTGCCTCCTGTGTGGAGTGGGACTACTGTTGCTGTATGCCAGTGTCCAGGTACATATGCTGTAGTAAGGTTATGGTTGAATAGCATTTAATGTGCATGTGTAGCTCCTCTTGCAATTCACGTAGCATGCAACCTGCAATACCGTCGGGTCCCATTGATGCTGTGTTTACAGCTTTGCTAAGGGTGGTTCCCAGCTGGACATCTGAGATAACAGGGAGGTTACAGTCAGCTGGGATAAGTAATTCCTCATGTGTGGGTGAGGGAGGGGAGAAATCTGCACTGAACCTGTCTGCCAGAATGTTGGCATTATCTGTGTGGTCAGTGTAGCGTTTGTCACTGTGAACTAACTGTGAACATATCTGAGGGTTCCCACCCAGGTGTGTAACATAGCAGAAGAAGGCCTTGTGGTTATCTGTAGTGTCCATAGCGATGTCCCTCTCATTGTTGGCCTTGCATGTTTGTACGACAAAATGTATCTTTCTACTACTGCTGATCAGAGATGCCGTAGCTCTATGGAATTATGCTCTGCCATGCAGTAGCTACCTTGTGTTGTTATACAATTTGTTCAATGCTGGGGTCCATCAGACAGGACTCCTGCCCTTGGTGGATTGGGTCATGGTTTTATTTGTGATTGCATGATCCATGCCTTCTTGGAGATGTCCGTAGAAAGCATATGTAAAGGTGTCTACATTGTGGGAAGTGGTTTCAACTGGCCCAGTGGGCATTAAGGATACCAACTCAGTTATAAGAAGTGTAAAGTTGGCATTTGAGAGGTTTCCCAATGTAGTCTTTTGTGTTGTGGGGGAGGTGGGATATGTATATCCAGGGGGATTAGTCTGTGGTCAGATGTGACTAGTGAGGGGTATACTTCTGGTGTGTAGGACATTGTCCCCATGTTTGCGATGATCAGGTCTAGTATATTATCTCCTGTTGTGGGAGAGGTGACTAGCTGTTCCATTGCATTTGACTTAGTGAATTCCGGGAACCTTTGGGCTAGGGTGTTTGGGGTAGAATAATGTACCCAGTGTACGTTAGGGTAGTTGAAGTCTCCCAATATGATGGTGTGTGTTGGGACATTCATATCCTCAAATGTCTTCAGGAAGGCTGACTGTGGTTCCTGAGATTGGGAGGGTGGTCTGTAACATGCTACCAGTTGTATAGCAGGTTTGCCTACGGTTATCTGCACCTGTATGGTCTGTGATGCTTCATGTGTTGCCACTAACCTGGAGGTGTGGGTGTCCTTCATGAATATGGACACACCCCCTCCCTTTTTGTTTTGTCCCGAGTCCTGGGGCCAAATAGCATGATACGGGGTATAGCCTGGTACTGCTGGTGTGCTCTCAGGAGCCCTGAACCAGGTTCTCACTTACTGCACAGACATCGAGATTGGTAGAATATGTACGTACAGATATATGTAATGCACACATACATATATAGATATCTGTAGAGACATATACATATACAGATAGATCTGATTGACAACAGATATGTCTGTATATGACTATCTCTCTCTCTCTGTCCCACCCCCTCACACTCTCACTCTCCCTGTGTCTCTCTCTCACTCTCTCCCCCTCTCTCCCCACATCTATATGTATATATCTACATGTATATATACATATTTTATATACATATATACAAACATATATATATATATCTATATACAGATATATATATATATATATATATATATATATATATATATATATATATATAGACTGTGTGAGGCACATGTGTGCAGATGCCTTGGAACAGGTGCCTGGTGTCAAAGGCATGGAGTGAACACCAGTGTGGATACTGGAGTACCATACCTATTCAAAAACACTGACACCAGTAACCACCACATATGTACATGCCTGCCCACCACTGCATGTGTCAGGGGGGAGCAGGGGCAACAAGTGTACAATAGGCTTCACATTGATATACACAGTGGCACACTAGTCCTGTAATACCTGTGCACGCAATGTGTCAGCGGACATGGTGTGTCAGCTATGGACATGTAGGTCACTGTACCCCTCCACACCCCACAATGTCCTACATGGTATGTACCTCCCATGACAGCTACAGATATGGAGAAGGACAAAGACATATGCAAGTAACTGTGTCAATGCACTCAAATACCACAGAGCACACACAGACTACCTACATAGAGGTTACCACTGCTGGATATACATAGTTCGGTCACACCCATGACAGCTGTCTAACAACTATGGTAACACCTCCAACATCCACAACACAAATTACCTATGTCTGTTGTCCTTGTCACTGCAGTATAGATCACATGGTGGAGGTACAGGACACTACCCACAGATACGGCATACCCTGTAGTAGACCACACAGAATTAAGAAGCAAGGCTCCCCATGAGTAGATGTCAGACATACCCCTACTGAATGTTATGCAGATAGGTAATATGCCATATGAGTCACCCTGTGTAACTGTTTGTAAGGTGCAGGTATGATCATAACACATGTGTCACAAGGGGCAGGGTAGCATAACAGTATGCTGCTGTAGGCCCAGGGCCAAAAGCACACTACCTACCTAAGACACAATGCACACCCATGAACACATTGCAAACGGAATATGTGAGGTGGAATGAGTGTGCTAGTGACTGGGTGCATGTTGTGTACTGGTGTGATTGCTCACCATGACTGTCTGTCTGTCATGGTAGTGTGTGTCCTTGGTGTGAGGCCAGAGACACGTGTGTGAGGTATTGCGATCAACACATATTACATTGCCATATGTTGCGCTGTGTTACCCTGTATGTCACTATGGTGTAGGTAGAGTTATGGCAAGTAAGAGTAGTGTGCATTACCAGTGAAATATGTAACGTGCATTGCGTGCAGTGCATGGGCTGATAATGTTCCCCATACAGTACCTTGATACAAGCCCCCAGTGTGAGGTTGTGTATTGTACCTGAAACAGTGTGTTGACTGCTGCAGTATACTAGTTTGTCGTATGGAGTGTGCCAGGTACTGTTGCACAGTTGTCGGATGAGCACTGATATCTGGTCATTTACATGTGTATCCCCCAATAGACAGACAGATGCTATATATGGTGCTTAAGTTATATCACTGCAGTCGAGTATTATGTGTATTATGTGTGCCATAGTTTGCTGACAGATATTGCTGACATATTTTCCTTCTCCTTTTCAGGGCTATGGTTCACCAGCAGAACCCTGTCTACTCCTCTGCAGAGGAGGAGGAGATACACCAGAGCCTGGTGCGGGATTTCACTGTACTCTTTTCCCACACCAGCCATAACCAGCAGGAGAGGGCTGCACTGTGGCAAGACCTGGTCTGTCAGGTAAATGACATAGGCACACATAACCGGACATATGAGCAGGTACACCATCACTGCAGTGATTTAATTAGAAATGTCCATCAGCGTGCGTCAGATTTCCACAGGCAGCAGCTTGCCACAGGTGGTGGGGTGGCTAGACATCCCCCCTCACCAGACTGGAGGGACTACTCCTAAGTGTTGTGGCTCCAGCACAACAGCAACAGCAGCAGCATACATGTGTAATGATGGAGGCTGGAGCCACACAGCAGCAGGACACGGAGCATGCAGGTAACATGCCATGTGTATAGTTGACCATTCTGTACACTGTTAGGTTATGCATGTGTGGGGTGTGTCCTCATTTTGTAGCTGTAATCTTGGTAATTATTGTGCAATAGTGATATCCTCAATATCTGCAGTACACATGTGGAAGCTAACTGTTGCACTATCGAACTGTATCATGCCCACAGTATCAATGGCACAGTTGTGCCCACTGACAATAAATGTCTCTTTTCTGCAGGTCCCTCTGGTGTAACAACAAGGCAGCCTATCCATGCTGGTGAGTGTGTAATACCATTACCTTCAAGTCTCTTGATACTAATAGTAATAATAGGCTGCAGCAGTAGTGCTATGTGTTTGATTGCAGGTGTGTTTGTGTCTGTGGGTTGATATCTCATATACTGAGGTGTGTGCATGTGTGCATGTGTGCATGTGCCCATGTGCCCATGTGTGCATGTGTGCATATGCCCATGTGTGCATGTGCCCATGTGTGCATGTGCCCATGTGTACATGTGCATGTGCCCATGTGTGCATGTGTGCATGTGCCCATGTGTGCATGTGTGCATGTGCCCATGTGTGCATGTGTGCATGTGTGCATGTGCCCATGTGTGCATGTGCCCATGAGTGCATGTGTGCATGTGTGCATGTGTGCATCAGTGGTGACATTGTGTACACATTGTAAACTGTGTTTCCTGTCTTACTCCCATAGGTTCTGGTGCTGCTCTGGTGTCCTGCAGCAGGGAACCTGAATCAGCTGCTGTGGATAGTGATAATGATGATACCTGTGTAATGGCACAGGTAGGTGTGCCAGGGTCCGTCATTGGTCAGCCAATTGACACTACACAGCTGTTGACCACATCAATGTGCACAGTCATCCTGCCAATACATCCTTTGTCACCAATGTCCCTAGGTGATGGACAGGATACAGTGGGCATTGACCAGGGTAATGTGGTACCGGTGGCACATGCATCCCCACACAGCAGCCATGGCCAGGGTCCTGACACGGTACCACACAGGCAGACATCTATAGGTTCTCGTGGGAGCATCCATGGGCATACCGCCCCTGTCAGACGTGCCCACAGAGGTCTTTCAACCTCAGCTATGTTTTGGGCTGTAATGCAGTCACAGTCATGTATGGAACGGTACACCAGACAGGGTCTGAGGGAGCTGAAAGCATGTCGCAAAGCCATGAGTGACAGTATGCGTGATGTTGCAGCTGCCATCCGCAACGTCACCAAGGTCATTGACAGATGTTGGGGGGACACATTAGATCTGTTCCACAACTACATGTCCATGAGCCAGGGCAATGGTGGATGGTTGAGGCACAGACGTGGCCGTATGCCAGCAACAGCAGCAGCTGGCAGCCGTCACGGACGACAACAGGCCCGCGGCCGCTCACATAGTGCCAGAAGCAGCCCCAGCAATGCTGGGTCTGTGCTGCCATCAGACCGCCCCAGGAGACCACGTGCACATGATGCTGGACAGTCCCAACAGGGACCTGTCTCCAGTCACCAACCACCTGCTTCTGATGACAGTACCCAGTCTGGCTTAGTACCTGATACGGTCCGTAGCACCCCTGCCAGGCACAGATACTGTGTCTGTGGCCACAGACAGTGATCTGTATGACCTGGCAGGTACAGTCTGTGGCTGTCCACAAACACCTGTATATGGCAGCCATGATGTGGGACTGTATGCATTCATACACACATGCAAAGTGATAACACCTAGGGCTACTGCATACACGCACACACTGCATCAACATTGCCCCATCTTGTACTGCTGTCCCTCACCAACACACACACACAGACATGTCAATTGGTTGTATCAGTGGCAGACTCAGGCATACCATGTACACACCCTGTGCATATGATGAAACTGTGCCATCTCCTGCAATCTGTAAAATTGGTGCAGGAACAGGTTAAGATGGTGCTGATGCACAGGGTGAGTACATAGACGTATTGTAATAGTATGATGTTGACAACAGTACAGTGTAATGATAGCATTGTGGGTATATACCAGCATGCCTGATGCAGTTACAGTATGAATGTCATTGTATTGTTTTGTACACCCATAGTAATTACCACAGTGTTCTGTCTGCACATCTTTGCATACTGGTGGTGAGGCTGTGAAGGGATGGCCACCTACATAGGTAGCAGAGGGATACAACAATGTACATATTGATACTCAATGATGGCCATGTCAACTGCGAGTTGCATGCTGTCCACACACGACTCTGCAATGCAGATGTTTCAGGATGTTGATATCTGTGCAGTACTACACAACAGGTTCAAGGCTCACAAGAGCACACTAGCACTACAAGGTCACACCTCATACCATGCATGACAGCACCAAAACACAGAACTAACTATGACAGGAGGGAGAGTGTCCATACATGTCAAGGATACTGTGGTGCCAGGACAGGTAGCATACATCATATTAAGTCTGGAACTGCTGAGTGAGGGCTCAGTGTCTGTTATTTGACATGTGTATTATTACAGGTATGAGCACTTGGGTATCAGGCCAGTTATTCAACATTACGAAGGTACGTGGTCTATACACTTGTGTGGGGTGCAGCTGGACCCATCCCGTCTGACCTGTGAATGTCTGGGTACTGGCTTATAGTGCCTGCGTATATGCACTGTTACCTACTGGAAGTCGTACACCTTGTTTGTTGTAGCATAGTCTACATACAGGCCTGCTGACTGTAGCTTTGTTTGTATGCATGTTTGCCTGTTATGTTCCTGAAACACTGATTCCACCTGCAGTGCAGATATACAGTGCCTCTGTGGATCCCTAGTGACATCTGTATTGCTTACTGTACTGATGTCCATGTGTCACTTGACAGAACATCACTGTTTGTCCTGTTTGCATGTAGCTTGCCTGTAACACATTGCATATGACTTACCTCACATTTGCTCAAGACAGCATTCATATATGCCAGCACTAACAAATCAGGAGCACTACACTCTCACATAGTCGCCTTGAGTACCTTGTTCCCCATTGGCCCTATGTGTCGTTACTTAGTATGGGAGTCACAATGCTATGGTAGCATGTGCAAAGGTCACCTGTCGATCTACTCTCAGGTCCAGTTGGTGAATCTGTGAGTCATGTGGCAATGTTACAGCTGCCTCATGTACACAGACAACCCTCTCCCCTTCCCATACACGTACAACACATGTGAGAGATGCAACCACATAGCGAAACTGGGGGCTAAGCTCTGTTAACACAGCACTGGCATTCCCTGTCAGGTGTAGTGGGATACTACAGTGAATACAGTACCAGTCTCCCGTAGACCTGCCACAACCGCAATCCAAACACAGAAACACACATGTATATTATTGGGCTCTAAGAATAGCATCCTGCCTGAGCAGCTGACACCTGCAAAGCAGACACACAAGCAAACGTTAAGCCAGAGCAGAGCACATGCAACACATAGCTCACAAAGCCTGTGTGCCAAACAGTCACAGGCCATATGGCTTGACAACACACCTGCTACAGTTGTATGAGGTACCTCTATCATCACGTACACTGAGGTCCTGCTCCCAGGCTGAACAAGGTGACGGTCACGCTGAGCTGCCCGTTGGGCACTATGATCCACCACATAACACTAGCATACCGGTCACTCCAAGGCATGTAGAAGTATGACTCAGTCATTGTCTGTGCCAGTGTGTATGACCTCTGACGCACCTCCCTGGACTACATGTTAGGGGACATAGAGGGGCTCTCTGAGCTTGTGGCACAGGCTGGTATGACCCTGTCCTTGAGTAGCATCTCACCCTCACCAAGAATGCTGTATGTAGACAGGATCATCAGTTTCTGCAATTAACATATCTTTCAGTGACATTCAAAGGGGATCCAATGCTGTCAGTGTGGGATTACATGCTGGACAAGCCACATTGCTTTGCTTGGGAAAGCTTGCACCTGTCACCCATGGGCCATTGTATATTGGCAGAGGCTGTTGCTACACATATAGTGCCTTTGCATGCAAGGTTGACATTACATAGCCACCTACACAGGCATCACATGGGATAGGACACTAATAGCAAAGCTACTCAACAGCAGCATTGTAAACCTCAAGATGCATGCAGTGGAAACTGTCCTTAACATGGGGTACAGCAATATCCGTGCAGTAACAGACTCCTGGTACAAGGCTCCCAGGTGCACACCATCAGTGCCAGGTCATTCCTGATACCATGCTTGTCATCCCCTACACATGCACCAAACCAGAACAGGGGGGATGTATCCAAAGGCACCTCAGATACACACACCCCTAGGTTGGTGGCACTGCACAAAGCATCAGAGCCTCTCCATGTGCAACACACAGTGGGTTAGACTGCCTTCAGGTTTATAGCCTGGCACACACCACGCTCCCATACCCAGGAAACCCACTTGGCCTTCCTGACAACACTGGGAATATGATGGTCTCTACACACACCATTATATGATTGTACTGCGACATACCCAAACATACAGTGTGAGCATTATTCTAGCTGCAAGACCCTATCTGAAGGGTTCAATAACCCTAGCTAATCACGTACCTCCTACCTTCTCCTGTATCCTTTGCACTGTCTCCCAACTCTATTTCTCCATTTTATTTTTCATCTCTACCTAAGAAATTGACTCTCTCAACTTCAAACTAAAATTTCCTAGTAACTCTATCTTTTGCTTTTAAACTACTTAATTATTTCTGTCTCACATTTTATATACCTGTACTGAAGAAATTTGATAGTCTCTGTTTTCACCTTTTGAACTTACTGAAAAGATAGCCTAAATGCCTGTTTTAGTTGCGTCTTAAATTCCCTATGTAATTATGAATGCCTGTTTTAGTTGAATCTCAAATTACCTATGTACTTTGACCTGTACTGTAGAAATTCGATATTCTCTGTATTCACCTTTTTGAACTTACTGAAAGGAAAGCCTATATGCCTGTTTTACTTGTGTCTTAATTCCCTATGTAATTTTAAATCCCTGTTTTAGTTGTGTCTTAAATTACCTATGTACTTTGAATGTATTTTTGTTATTATGCATTAGATAGTGGAGCTTTTCTCCTCGGGCCTCCACTGAAAATGGACATGTATCCAGTTGGACTAGCCCGGTTAACAAATGTAAAATAAAATAAATAAAATAAATTCTTATCATTCATTCCCTGCATTGCTATGGAACAACTTGTTACCACTCCCACAAGTGGTGACATGCTGCACCTGTTCATCACCAACATGTGGACTATATGCTCCAGACCAATCATGTATCCCTCGCTGGTGAGATGACACCATCTACAACCCACACTGTATAGTCACATACCACATGAGCCCCTGCACAGAACACCACAGTCATACAGTTGTCTGATGCATATTCCATGTATTCACATGAGGCAGGCTTCGGACAAGGGAACTGTTGCAGTTCACAGGTACATATGTGTAGGTGGCACAAATATACATCATGTGTGCATTGACATTACTGATATAATGTATTTTGTGCAATATTGGGAATAACACCCCACACACATGGACAAACTGTGTGACAAAAATACACACGGCATTTGTAGGATACAAACCCCTATCTAACTATGTTAGATCACTTGTGAGAGTCACAGTAGAAGAGTGTTGTATTTGCATTACTGGGAGGATTGCTTTCTCCTGCTGTACTTATAGGGTGCTGACATCATCAGTGTTTAGACAGTGGGATATACAGCATGTGTTGTGTAGTAATAGTTGCCAAAAGGGACATTTTGCATACACATTAATTGCACACACTACTCCCCCACACACATTCACTGAGCACTTGCAGGATTCAAACCCCTACTTAACTATGTTATGACACTTGTGAAAGACACATTAGCATGGCGCACTATTTGCATTACTGGGGAGATTGCTTTCTCCTGCTGTACTTATAGGGTGCTGACATCATCAGTGTTTAGACAGTGGAATATGCAGCATGTGTTGTGTAGTAATAGTT
Organism: Protopterus annectens; assembly: GCF_019279795.1. Classification (NCBI taxonomy): domain Eukaryota; kingdom Metazoa; phylum Chordata; order Ceratodontiformes; family Protopteridae; genus Protopterus; species Protopterus annectens. Next base: position 1,019,622,001 of record NC_056748.1, on the reverse strand, counting down.
GCCAAAAGGGACATTTTTCATACACATGGAATTGCACACACTACTCCCCCAAACACATTCACACACACACTAGGCACTTGCAGGATTCAAATCCCTACCTAATTATGCTATGACACTTGTGAGAGACGCATTAATATAGCTCGCAATTTGCATTACTTGGGGGATTGCTTTCTCCTGATGTACTTATAGGGTGCTGACATCATCAGTGTTTAGACAGTGGAATATGCAGCATGTGTTGTGTAGTAATAGTTGCCAAAATGGGCATTCTCATACACATGGAATTGCACACACTACTCCCCCACACACATACTGGGCACTTGCAGGATTCAAACCCCTACCTATGTTATGACACTTGTGAGAGATGCATTAGCAGAGTGTGCTATTTGCTTTACTGGGGGGGGGGGGGATTGCTTTCTCCTGCTGTACTTATATGGTGCTGACATCATCAGTGTTTAGACAGTGGAATATGCAGCATGTGTTGTGTAGTAATAGTTGCCAAAAGGGACATTTTTCATACCCATGGAATTGCACGTACTACTCCTCCACACACATTTGGCACTTGCAGGATTCAAACCCCTACCTAACTATGCTATGACACTTGAGAGAGACGCATTAGCAGAGTGCGCTATTTGCATTATTGGGGGGGATTGCTTTCTCCTGCTGTACTTATAGGGTGCTGACATCATCAGTGTTTAGACAGTGGAATATGCAGCATGTGTTGTGTAGTAATAGTTGCCAAAAGGGACATTTCTCATACACATGGAATTGCACACACTACTCACCCACACACATTCACACACTCACTGTGCACTTGCAGGATTCAAACCCCTACCTAACTATGTTATGACACTTGTGAGAGACGCATTAGCAGAGCGTGCTATTTGCATTACTGGAGGGATTGTTTTCTCCTGCCGTACTTATAGGGTGCTGACATCATCAGTGTTTAGACAGTGGAATATGCAGCATGTGTTGTGTAGTAATAGTTGCCAAAAGGGACATTTCTCATACACATGGAATTGCACACACTACTCCCCCATACACATACTGAGCACTTGCAGGATTCAAACCCCTACCTGTGTTATGACACGTGCTAGAGATGCAGTAGCGGAGTGCGCTATTCACATTACTGGGTATAATTTCTGCTCCTGACATATGTATAGTGTGCTGACATCATTATGGATGAAGAGGTATGTACATCTGTGACTATCCATCAGTACAGGGGAGAGCATATCTATGCATTAACTTTGCACAGGCAAAGTGGCCTACTGTACTGTGGAGGCAGACGCCAAATACACTGTGGATAGCCTTCTGTATTCCCTAGGGACAACAGTCAGGTATTGCACTCTACGGCCATATGTTTACATGTCAGATGCAAGTATCTGTTGCTCATATACTGTTTGTGGGTCTTTATTGCCATAGCCTTCCCTATCTCTATAAACAATGTGTGTACTGTGGGAGATGTTTGCATATGAGTGGGATCCAGTACTTTACTTATGTCTCTGTTGTAACTTCACTGTGTGCACTGGGCAGATGTCTGTATTGTGGGAGGTTCCTGTGTTAACACATAGAAATGCCAGATATGTGTGTGCAACTGCTGAACTGTGACATGGCCTAAGTGTGTGAGCATGCCCAGTTTGCAGTTTGTATGGCTTCTTGATTGCCACGTCTCATTTATCTAAGTGTGCGAGCATGCCCAGTGTGACCTTTCCTTATGTTGGGATCTGTGGACCACCACATTTCTGTTTGTGTGTGGACGCCATCTATATATCACATGTACAGTTGAGTGTTGGACATCAGGTTGTGTTCTTACTGCCCAAATGCTTTGTGTCTGAACCTAACAGGCATTATGCTGTGCCTGCAAGGTCACCATGGGATAGTTTGCATACAGTTGTCATCATCCTTTCCTGCTGACCAAACAGTTGTATTGTCGTATAGTGTACTGGTGCAAAACTTTCACTGTGGTGGACAGTATAATCGGTTTCAGTCCTATCACTGCTTGCAATATTTATAGTGAGCACACCAGACTGGTTGAGGGCCAGTTGTGCAGCTATGACCATGTTGCATTTTGTTCAGATATGGACAGCATAGTACATGATTGTCCGACATTGTTAATGTATTCCACAACTTGTGTGGACAGTGACAAACAATGGCCATGTGCCCTAGTCCATTTGTAATGCTAGTTAGAGAGTGTTTGTCCTTCAACACACATTCACTGGTGTTTGCCATGACATATGTCATGGTTAGTGTGCTGTGCCTCTGTCTACCTGTGACATACAGCTGATATCCAGGGTACACCTACCATCTGCCATCCAGTCATCATGATTACTCTGGATGACAGTTACTGAGGGACTCCATGGATATCCTGTAGTGGGAGTTTAGTCGTGAGTGGAGTGAGCTTCTGGGTTATGGACTAATCAGTACAGCATGTCCTGTTTATGTCTGTGCTGGGGTTCAGGCCTGTCAGCTGCATAGGTCACCAGCATTCAGTGTTTACATGGTGCCAAATGTCCATTGATACCAGGTTGGTCATGGCTCTATACATCAGGCACAGTTCACCTCCAGCCAGGCAGTATGGCACTGTGTGGAGCTGCAGTTTCTTTACTCAGGTGACACATGGCATCTGTCACAGCTCTGCGATCCTCCTGGTGGGGTATTTGTGTGGTCTTTCCAGTTGCTGCAGGTGTCTGCTACGGTACATCCCTGAAGGGCCATTGTACACTATTGTGAGGCTGCTGATGGATGACTGGAGAGGCACATTAACCTACCCTAACCAAGCTGTGCTTACCTTCATGATTAGGTGGGTATATGGTATGTTTCTGTAACCACTACAGACACATGGTTGTCACATGCAGGATATCTATCATCTTGTGTCCCCAGGTCTCTTAATGCTCCTGATGTACTTACTGGGTTAACACCTATGTGGTAATTTCTGGCCATGTACTGTGTTGCCACAGGAGTTGACTATACACTATTCTGCATTTAGCTTGTTGACATGGCTGTGGCACCACTTGTGTGTTTCTATGTGTGCCTTTTGTAGGTTGCTTGTGTCAGCTGGAGGGTCCGATATGGTGGCCAGTTTGTAGTCCTCTGCAAACGTGTTCGGACAGAGTCCGTCCATGTTGGCCTGTACCTATGTGACATATATAGCATAGAAGAGAGGTCCCAGGACCATGCCTTGTGGGATGCCAGTTGTACCTGGTTTGCAGTATGCTACAGCATGTCTGCCAGGTCAGTTCTGTCCTTGAGCTGGTTTGCAACCCATCTACTTGCATAGGGGTTATAGTTAGGCTGGTGAGCTTATCTGTACTGCCAACTAGGGTATTGTATGGAAGGGTTTAGCAAGGTCCAGATAGGCTGTGTGATCAACATTCCCCACATCAATGGGCTTGGTGCACGTTTCACATGAGTCAGATATGTGTAAAGGGCAGGATCTGCCCTGTGACAGCCACACTGGGTAGGGTCCAATGTCTGTAGGTACCCAATCTCATTATTCATGGGATCCATAATCATCCTCTCCATTACTTTGCCAACCTAGATAGTCGGGGTTGAGGGGTGATAGTTTGCAGTATCCATTCAGGCACCCCCTTTGTGGTGTGGGACCACTGTTGCTGTACACTGCTCTTTGGGTACATATCCTGTGGTAGGACTGATAGTGCGCAGTAATGCTATTTGCTGTTCCATTCTTCTTACAGTACTTGTTGGACACAACCCAGGACACCATCTGGTACCATTAATGCTGTGTGTTGTGCTTTGTGGATGCTGGCTGTTACCTCAGCATCTGCAATGTCAGGGGGGCAGCACTCTCCTGGGATAGATATTTGGCAGTTAGGTGCTGGTGGGGAGGTTGGAAGGAATCTGTTCGGTAGGCTGTTGGGAATGTGTGTGGGTTTGGTGTATTGTTTGTGATATTAGAGTGCTGTAGAGCATATCTGTGGATTATCACCATGGTTCCTACCATCAGGTAGGACCGCTGTGTGATAATCCTTTGTGTCCTGCACAATTTGTATCATCATAGGTTCATAGGTTCATACTAGGCTATCTGCCCTGGCCTTGTTTGAGCATGGGCAGACTGTGTGTGGGTCTCAACACCCCTTGCAATGTGCATATTATGCCAACGTAGGGTTTACTTTCCTAGATGTGACACAGGGATGGCCCCCATTGTACATCTACTATCTCCCATGCACTTCACCGGATTTCTCTTGTTGAGTTTGTGTGTGGAGCTCAGCCTATCATGGACTGGGATTCTGTTCCAGAGTATCAGGAGCCTCTGGGTTATGGATCTGTCCCTCCAGCACATCCTATTAATCTATGTGTGGAGGTTCAGATATCTCACTGTGGTGTGTCTGCTGGATTTGGGGTTTCTGCAGTGGAGCATGTCCATTCATTCTGGATTGGACATGGCCTTGTACATCAGGCATACATCACCTCTGACCGTACAGTATGCTTCCGAATTGGGCTGTGGTTTCTTCAGCCAGGCTGCAGATGTCCAATGTTTGGACCCTTTATCCTGTTGGTGGGGTATATTTGGGGTCTTTCTGACTGCTGCATGTGTAAGGTAAGGTACATCCGAACTGGAGCATTGTTGTCACTTATGGGCCTGATAAGGGAAGAGTATGGGGGCACAGTGACCTCTGTAGCTCTACATGTGCATCCTTTCATATTAAGGTGGGCAATATAGCAGGTCTTCCTGGCCACCTTGGCAATGTGAGTGTCACATGACAGGTTACCGTCCACTTGTGTCCCTAGGTCCATGATTACTTCTTCCATACATAATGGATTGCCACCTATGTCATACTTTGTGTGTGCCTTGTTTGGTATTTGTTGAGACATTCATACTCTGAGGTGTCTTCAGGAAGGCTGGCTGGGGTACCTGGGCTTTTGTGTGTGTGGTCTGTAGCAGGCTTCAAACAGGTACACAATTTGAGACAGTGTTACTTGCCCGTGGATAGTCCATGCTGCTTCTTGCTGTGGTACCAACCTGGGGGTGTGGTTATTCTTGATAATTACTGGTAGCCACACTCCTATTGTCGTGTGTTCCATGTTTTGGAGCTGTAGAGCATGGTATGAGGCATAACCTGGTAGTATTAGGGTGCTCTTCTGGGCCTTGCCCAGGTTTCTGTTACAGAACACATATTACCATTCTCCATGCTGTGGTGGGTTTGGTCTGCATGCACCTTGCAGGTTAGACTTCTGGCGTTGGGTAGCATTACGTCCAGGTTATTATCCCTTGTGCTACCTATGGTGGTGGGTTTGTGTTTCCAGACTTACCTATTCCAGGCACAGTGGGGGTGACAACAGCCTTTGCCAGTATCTACACAGCCAGGTATGCTGGGTGCGTGCCATCCCTAGCAGGTGGGGCATCATGTCTTGCTCGGCATGTCAGCCCAGGCTGTCAGCCATGTGTTCCCCTTGCTAACAGCAATACCTCAGCCAATTATTGTACTTGATCTTGTTGTCTTCATAGTGTGGTATCATGCTTGGTGAGGGTGAGATGTTAGGTTGGGTCTTCATGTTTGCATATACTAGATGGTGTTACATTGCTTAACACATGGCAATCATGCCTCAGGTGGTGCTGCAGGGCTGCCTCTGTCGGATGCACATACTACACTCCCTGTACATGTTTGAGAGCAGGTTGTATCATGTTAGGCATCCCTGTTACTATATGAGTGAGTCAGAGAGGGGTATCATTCCCAGGGTTCCTACTGAGCCAGTGTATGTGCTATGCGTTACCTCTTTGCCAAGGCCAGGGCACACTGGGCATGCCTCTTTATGCCTACTGGGGCAGGCTCAGGTTGTTCCTCCTCTGAGTCACGCTCTGCCTGTGATGGCCTTGGCAATGGTGTGGGGCTGTTTGTCCTGGCCCTATGCTGGTCCTGCTGCAGCTGTTTTCACAGGATCATATTATGTAGCATAGCACATACCATGACAATTTGGGTACATGTAGTTGGTGAGTACTGCAAGGCTCCACCAGATGTGTCCAGGCACCGGAACCATGACTTGAGCAGCCCAAACACACGCTCTATTACATTACGTGTTTGTGCGTGTGCCTCATTATGGCGTTCCTGTTCAGGTGTGTGTGCATTTCTGATGGGTGTCATCAGCCACGGCTCCAGTGCATAACCTGCATCCCCCACTAGGTGACCATGTAGGATGTCCCCATTGGCAAATGTCTGGTACAGCTGCGTCAAATGCCAGATATGGGAATCATAGTAGCTCCCAGGGCAGCCAGCACACACATTCATTATTATGCCCTGGGCATCACACACGACCTGGCAGTTGATGGAGGGGAAGCCCTTGCAGTTAATGTAGGCCCTACCCCGCTCACCGGCTGGTGCTTTGATGCATATGTGCGTGCAGTCTATTGCACCCACTACCTCTGGGTATTCCGCTATTTGCTGGAAGAGACGCATATTGCTGGCTAAAACCTCACGGGCATTGGGGAAATATACATGCTCACCGACATGTGCTGACATGGCATCCGGGAAATGGTGCAGTACCCTGGAGGCTGATGCCTGTGATATCCCCATCATATCACCAGTTGGTCTCTGGAAGGTACCTGTTGCTAGTATTCTTAGGCCGACACATACCTTGGTTTCCACTGGGATGGGTTCCCCTCTGTTGGTTCTGTGTGTGAGGCGTGGCCTGCACAGCTCAACAATTCGCTGCAGGAGGTCTCTGTCCACTCTATAGCGCTCCACTATCTCCAGCTCATGTAACCCCTGGTAGGTGACCCTGGGCCTGTACACTCTTCTCCGTCTCCTCACTGTGGGTTGTCTGGCAACATTTCCATTGTTACCACCCTCAGCAAGTCTCCTATGTCTCCTTATGACAGATATGGCAGCCCCTAGCATGTTTGGTCTGAGTGCAGCTTTTTCAGTTTTCACTTCTACTAGCTTACTCCTGTCTTGCAGTGTCTCTTGAGAGAAACATATTGCAATGCTGTTTGCAGTGTTTTAAGTGCTGGGCTGGGCTTGTATTCTGCCTGTGTAATTGCCTGCTTCTAATTGTTTTCACCTGCTACCTCTACAAGTATTCCCTGCTAGTTTCCTACTATTTCTTCTGCTTCCTTTTTCCTCTCTGTTTCCTCAGGGGGGAGCAGCGCGCATACCAGCGAAAACACACTCACAGTGGCTACCACGCGTGCACACATACTTACACGGAGTAGAATCTGCTTATTCGGGTTAAAACGCTTGCACACCAGTGCAAACAGCTTTACAGATCTTTAAACAGGCTCCTACATGCTTACTCTGCTTACATGCGCGCACTCTGTCTTACTCGCAGCTCCCAGCATGCACACGCGCACATGCACACACAGCAAGGAACTTTGGTGTTGGCCACAGTGTACACCTTCAATTTCTTGACTTTCCCATGCTTATCTGTTGACACTCCTCTTTTTATGCTGTGTGATTGACATCTTTCACATACCACTTTGCTCCAATGAGCTTGATTTCTTCCTGACATTCCCCCCTGTGATGTCACCTATCTCCTACTCTGTTACTCCCCCTTATCTAACTCTTACACAACACGGAATGTGCTCATTTGCTATGTGACAGTGTGATTCACTATCCTACCACTCATTTACATAGGATTGCCTACTAATGCTTAGTTACATGTCTTACACTCAGCTTCCCCCCTTAGCAACCACTAGATGGTGGCCATGTTGTTTTTGGTCTGCTAGTCCCTGCATTGCAAATCCATGCATTACATAAAACCCACATTTGTGGGTTTCCAACCTTTATTTTTCTGTTTTATATAACGCAGCCCGTTTGCGCGGGACTGCGCTGCATTTAAACATCGCCGATCTCCGAAAAAAAAAAAATTATTTCATGTTTGCATCAGGTTACCATGCCAATGGCCACATATTTAGCCATTGGCATGCTGACTGCAATATTTGCACACTTTATTTGGACCTGTCATGGCTCCGTTGTGTTATTTGCAGTAACATACTCAGTTGTCAACTGAGTACATTTCTGCACCTAACACAACTCTTACACGGGCTGGTTTCAGCTTCGTGGATCGCTAATCTACCTCATTTGCATGCCTTTTGGCTGCAAGTGGGGTGATTAGCATATCCATGCCCTGCCCGTGTAAGAGTCATTTTAGCTGTCTCTTACACAGGATTTCGGGCTGTTCCTGGATCGCGATGGCTGCATGGAGTCTTGCATGACTCTTAGACTCCGTGCAAGCCATCGTGAATCCTGCCCCATATCTTTCTTACCATGCTAGAATAGCTACTGCCAGAACTCATCTACTATGCACCCTTCTCTATTGTTCATAAGTCTTTACAAACCTTAGAAAATCTGATCTGAATAGCCTAGAAGCTTGCTATAATAAAATAGCCAAATTTGCCACTAACCTTCCCCTTAGAGCTCACCATCGTAGAACCCTTCAGAAACTAAACTGGATTGAACTCTCAAACTTACTAGCCCTAAATCAACTAATAGTAGCCAACTCCGTTATTCATAACCCTGACTATTACGCAGCCCTATCTAACCTCATACAACCCTATTCCAACCTAACTTCACTCAGGTCTGTTGGAAAAAACTTGCTCAAAGTTGTCAAAACCAACAACGCTTAAGGTGATTCTTTATACAGCTACTCAATAGCCAAAACTTGGAAATCCCTTCACCAGCATTTACTATCTATAACCAATACCAATAGTTTTAAATGGCTCCTTACAAACTATTTCTCCAATCAGTGACTATGCTCCTGTACTACCCCTGGCTAACAATACAAACTCCGGTCTACTGTGTCTCCACTTATGAAACTCAATATTGTCTGCTTTATTTGTTGTTTGATTGATATTACATTTGACTCTTTTTTTATGGCTTGAAGTGTGACTCTTTGAACCTCGTATAAACTTGTTTTTACTCTTTACTATATTTTTATGTAAATTTTCATAGAAATCTTTGTAATACTAGAACTTGCAATACCAATGTATAAATATTGTAAACTTGTTATTTTTTTAGAGCTTTTCTCCTTGGGTCTCCACTGAAAATGGGCTTCAGTTTTAGCTTAGTTGGATATTACTCGGTTTCTAAATGTAAATAAATAAATAACTAGAATCATACCACAGATAATTTGAGGGGACCCATGCATGGGATAAAGCACAGAGGCACTGTCTGTGTCTAGTAGTAGCACAGGGGCAGTCCCAGGTTAAATTTTCTCTTTCCCATCCACATATCCAAGTGGCACATGAAGATGGATAGGGATGAGCTTTGTTTTGTGTGGATGTAGAATCTGTTCCAGAGCAGTGATATCCTTTGTGAGATATACTTGTCCCTCCAAATGTACTGTTGATGTTACAAAAGAGGTTTAAATCCCTAGACTGACTATTTCTGATGACATTTGACTTCCTGGTGTGCAGTAAATCATGAGTACTGCGTCAGAGGATGCCTTGGATACCCAGTGCAGGTCACCTCTTAGCAGTCTGCAGTAAAGTGTAACTGTGGGAGTTCAGGTTGTTATATGTGTCTGGACAGATACATGCCAAAGAGGGCCTAATTGGGTTCTGAGTAAAGGGGGGCAAACACATCCTTAGATCTAGACACAATCCCTTTTGTTTATTAGCTGTTTAATATAGAAGAACTTTCTTATGACAATGGACACATGTTGGCTGGATTTCACTGTCCATATAACTAATTAAATCCTGAACAACTTGGTCAGGATTTAATTAGTTATATGGACAGTGAAACTAATTAAATCCTGAACAACTTGGTCAGCCTTTAGGGTCATACTGTCAATGTGGTAGTTCCCTGGGGTTGATGCCAAAAATGCATTAGCTCATCCTTTGGGAATTCATTTAGTTTCAGTCAGTGATTTCTGACACCAGTTATTTACTTGAGGCAAACCTTCCTGCAAGATATCTAACTCATTTGGGAATGCAGTGACTGCTCCTAGCTTGCAGCCATTTGCAAACATAGTCAGCCAATGCCCTTTGATAATGGATTTTTACTTCAGAGAAGTAGACGACAAATGGGAGATGTCCCTGTACAGAACCCTTAGGGATTCCACTAATGTCTGGTCTCTCTGTGGAGGTAACTTACCTTATTTTGATTTCCTGCATCCTATATGTGAGCCAGTTGTCAATCCAGCTGATGGCATACGGGGTTTATTGCCAGTATATTTAGCTTTTCTACTATGCTTGAGTGGTGAATTGTATCAGAAAAGTACAGTTTTGTACCTACCATAAATGTAGATGTTCGAGTGTTCACACTGCTGCAGTCATCACTCTTGGGTTTTCCTGCCGTCGGGTGGTCCCGCAGTTGGCCCGAGTTCCAAAGTCTTGGTCCGGCGTCAGTTGCTGTCGCTTCTTCCCTGACGTCAGTGCGCTAGGGGTATATAAGATGCATCCAACGTCATTTTCTTCAGTTTTTCTTGCCCCAGATGTCAGGTGCCCCCAATAGGTAGGCAATACATATTGCTATATAAAAATATACATATAAAAATAAAACAATACCTTCAGTCACAAGCAAATACACCACAGAGGTTGTATAGGATAGAAAGGAATAGATAAGTCCAGCTAGTTCAGCGGGGATGGAGGGAGGGTAACCTGGACTGCAGCAGTGTGAACACTCGAACATCTACATTTATGGTAGTTACAAAACTGTACTATGTTCATCGTGTTACACTGCTGCAGTCATCACACCTGGGTTGATTCCCTAAGCTAAGGATGGGTGGTGGAACTAAACAGGGTTTGGAGAGGCTAGTAGGCCCTGCAAAACTGCAGTGGCAAAGCTAGCTCTGGTTTTAGAGTATAGAGGTAAGTGATAGTGCTTGGTGAAGGTGTGCACTGAACTCCAAGTTGCAGCCTCCAAAATATCCTTGGTTGGAACCCCTCTGAGGAAGTCTGTTGATGTTGCTGTAGCCCTGGTGGAATGGGGCCTGATGTTACCAGGCACAGATTTCCCATGGTGTGTGTAGCAGAAACGGATACAATGTCCTATCCATTTTGAAATGGTCTGTTTTGAGATTGCTTTTCCTTGAGATCCTGCAGCATAGGATACAAAGAGCTGGTCAGATTTTCTGAAAGCTTTAGTTTTATCCAAGTAGTAACGTAATTGCCTGTGAATGTCCAAAGAGTGTAGGAGCCTTTCCCCTTTGTTCTGGGGGTTTGGATAAAAGGTGGGCAAATGAATGGTTTGGTTTAGGGCCACACTGAATACCACCTTTGGCATAAAGGAAGGTTAGACTCTGTCTTGATGAAAAATTATGAAAGGCTCCACTGCCATTAGGGCCTGTAGATCTGAGACTCTTCATGCTGAAGTTATCGCTAGCAGCAGGGCAGTTTTCCATGATAGGAACTGTAGATCAGCAGTGAAAGCTGGCTCAAAGGGCAGAAGTGTAAGCTTTTCCAGAACAAAGTTGAGATCCCAAGTTGGTGTTGCTGCTCTCCGGGGCGGTCTTATGTTCTTAGCCCCTCTGAGGAACTGTCTTAGTAATGGATGTGAAAATATAGGAGGATCCGTGTTGTATTGAGCTAAAATAGCTGAGGCGTGGATCTTAATAGATGAGAAGGAAAGTCCTTTGTGCAACATCTCAGTTAAATATTGAAGAATCTGAGGAATATTTGGGACCAGGGGATTTTGGCCTTTAGCCTGGTTCCAGGTGCAGAATCTTTTCCATTTGTCTAAATAGACTTTCCTGGTGCTGGGCCTCCTGCCCTCAGAATGACGTCCATCACAGCTTTAGAGAGAAGTGTTGATTGGTTATTTAGGCAATTTGCCATGCAGCCAGATTTAAAGTCTTGAGCTGGCTGTGTAGAATCCGATTGTTTTGCTGAGTGAGCAGGTGAGGAATTGTAGGCAAAATCCATGGTGGGCCTTGAGCCACGTTCCTTAGTATTGGATACCAGTGCTGGCGTGGTCAGTCTGGAGCAATGAGTATCATTTGTGGCCCCTCTAATCTGGCTTTCAGCAGCACCTTTGCTAGAAGAGGCAGTGGAGGAAAGGCATACACTGTCAATGTTTTCCAACTGAATGAGAGGGCGTCCACTTTCCAAGCTAGTGTGTGGTAGCATCTTACCCTCACCAAGAATGATGCCACAATATGAAGACAAGATGATCAATTTCAACAACTGGCTTAAGTATTGGTGTCATTCAAAGGGGATTCAATGCCTGTCAGCCTGGGATGACATGCTCGACAAGCCACGATGCTTCGCTAGGGATGGCTTGCACATGTCACCCCTGGGCTTTTGGATATTGGCAAAGGTTCTTGCTACCCCCATAGTGCCTTTTTTAGGCAAGGCTCAAAAGACAAACCAACCTCCATAGGTATCACAAGGGATAAGAAACTAAGAGTAATGCTACTCAACGCCAGAAGTCTAAACCTCAAGATGCACGCACTCGAAACTCTCCTTAGCATGGAGAACATCGATATCTGTGCAGTAACAGAAACCTGGTTCAAGGCTCCCGAGAGCACCCCAGCACTACCAGGTTATACCTCATACCATGCTTTTCGGCCCCAAAACTTGGACAGAACCACAAAAGGAGGGGGAGTATCAATATTCGTCAAAGATACCCACACCTCCAGGTTGGTGGCACAGCACAAAGCATCAGAGACTATCCATGTGCAACTAACAGTGGGTAAAACTGCCTTCCAGTTTATAGCCTGCTACAGACCACCCTCCCAATCCCAGGAACCTCACTCGGCCTTCTCTGAGAACACTGGAAAATATGAAGGTCTCTCCAAACACCATTATATTGGGCGACTTCAACTACCCAAACATAGACTGGGAACATTACTCTAGCTCCAACACCCTAGCCCAAAGGTTCCTAGAATTTATAAACTCAAATGCTATGGAACAACTTGTTACCACTCCCATAAGAGGGGAAAACATACTGGACCTGATCATCACCAACATGGGGACTCTATGCTCCAGACCAGAAGTGTATCCCTCACTGGTAAGATCAGACCATAAACTAATCTCACTGGATATTCACATCCCGACCCCACCCCCTGCCCAGAAAACCACAGTGAAAAACTTCTCTAAAGCAAATTTCACACTCCTCAAAACCGAGGTGGAATCCTTCAAAGCCCCCGGGCCTGTGGAAAATACGGCCCAGACCGCAGAATCCTTTATAAACGCATTCTATGGACACCTTCAGGAATGCATGGATCATGCAATCCCAAACAAAACCAAGAACCAGTCCTCCAAAGGCAGACATCCTATCAGGTGGACCCCAGCCATAAACAAACTATACAACAGAAGGAGGAAGCTACTACATGATAGAGCAAAATCCCAAAAAGGGATGGCATCTCTGATCAGTATTAGCAAAAAACTACGGGCACTCATAAAATCGTCTAAGGCCAGCTTCAAGAGAAAAATTGCACAGGACACTAAGGATAATCACAAGGCTTTCTTTAGTTATGTTAGGAACCTGGGTGGGAATTCCCAGATATGCTCAGAATTAGTCCAAAATGACAAAAAAATACACCGAACCCACAGACATTGCCAACATCCTAGCTGACAGGTTTAGCGCAAACCCCCCCCCCCCCACCAAAAGGGCAAATATCTATCCCAGCAGAGTGCTGCCCCCCTGACATCTCAGATGCTCAGGTAAGAGCCACCCTCTCCAAAGCAAAAAACACAGCATCAATGGGACCAGACGGTGTCCCAGGCTGCGTCCTACATGAACTCCAAGAAGAGCTAAACCCAAACCTAAAACTACTGTTCAATCTCAGCCTTACTACAGGATATGTACCCAAAGAGTGGTGTACAGCAACAGTGGTCCCTCTCCACAAAGGTGGTGCCTCAACGGATCCTGGAAACTATCGCCCCATAAGCCTGACTAGCTTTATCTGCAAAGCTATGGAAAGGATCATCATGGACCTCATAAATAAAGATATTGGGGACCTACAGACACTGGATCCTACCCAGTTCGGCTTTGTTAAGGGCAGATCCTGCCTCTTAAACCTGGTTGATTTCTTTGAAACAGTCACCAAGGCCATTGACGAGGGGAAGGTGGTCCAAAAGCCTTCGATACAATACCCCACTCGGGCATTATAGATAAGCTCACCAGCTTAAATATAAACCCCTATGTCACTAGATGGGTTGCAAACTGGCTCAAGGACAGAACCCACATGGTTAGAATTGCTGGAGCCATGTCAGACTCCAAACCAGTTACAAGTGGTGTCCCACAAGGCTCAGCCCTGGGACCTCTCTTTTTCGATATATATTTCTTGGAGGTACAGGCCAACATGGAAGGACTGTGGCTGACCAAGTTCGCAGATGACTGCAAACTGGGTGCCATAATAGACTCTTCAGCTGACACAAGCATCCTCCAAAAGGGCCTCATAGAAACAGACAACTGGTGCCAGAGCCATGGCCTCAAGCTAAATGCCAAAAAGTGTATAGTCGTCCCCTTTGGCAAAAACAAAGTGCCCACAAATTACCACATAGGTGGTAATCCATTAAGTACAGAAGAAGTAATTAGGGACCTGGGGACCCAAGTTGATAGCAATCTCTCATTTGACAACCACGTGGCCAAAGTGGTTAGAAAAACATTTTATATAGCCCACCTAATCATGAAGGGATTCACATGTAGATCAGTGGAGGTCATCGTGCCTCTTTACTCATCCCTCATCAGGCCCATAATTGAATACAATGCCCCTTTTGGGATGTACCTTACCAGACACCTGCAGCAACTGGAAAGAACCCAAAAGTACCTCACCAAGAGGATCAAAGGGCTCAAACAGATGCCATATGCTGCCCGGTTAAAGAAACTCCAGCTCTACTCAATGGCATACCGCCTGCTCAGAGGGGATCTGTGCCTGACATATAAAGCAATGTCCAACCCAGAATTAATGGACACGCTGCACCTCAGAAAATCCAAATCCCATCGAGCTACGTGCTTGAGAGACTTGAACCTTAGCACTGAAATAAATAGGACATGCTTGAGGGACAGATTCATAACCCAGAGGTTCCCTTCACTCTGGAATAAAATCCCAGTCCAGGTTAGGCAGAGTCCCTCATTGACTCTCTTCAAGAGGAATCTTGATGAGTGGATGGGAGATCATAGGTTTTCCCCGGGTATCACTTCTGTGTCACTGTTAGACAGAGGCACAGTATACTAACCTCAAAAAAGGGTATAGCAAAATTAATTTAAAATGGGTGGTGAAAGCCAAACACACTCTGGCTAGGCTTATAAATGCCCTAGGGCAGATAGCCTAGTATGAACCTATGTATGTCCTTGTGCAGAATTTCTGTAGTTGGTAGTTTTGGGGGGAAGCAAACAGATCTATGTCTGGGCTCCCCTATTTTTGAGTTATCATTGCGAATAGTTGTGGATCTAGTTTCCACTCGTGAGGATCTGTGATGTTTCTGCTTAGATCGTCTGCCAGTGTGTTTTTCTTTCCTCGCAGGAATTGTGCTTGTAGTTGAACTTGGTAGGTCAGTGCTGTGTTCCACAAGGTCATTGTATGTCTGCATAGGGGGTAGGAGTGTGTGCCCCCTTGCTTGTTTATGTACCACATCACTCTGGTGTTGTCCGTCTTTATTAGGAGTTGTCCTGGATGTAGGAGGTCCTTGAAATCTGTTAGGGCATTTTGTACAGCTAGCATCTCTTTTTGATTGATATGTAGATGCCTTTGGTTTGCAGACCATTTGCCCTGAATACCCTGTCCTGCAATGTGTGCTCCCCAGGCATAATCCGATGCATCTGTTGTTATAATTTGCCTGGCTGTGGGTAAGGTGAAAGGCTGACCCTTGTTGAGGTGACATGCCTGAACCCACCATAAAAACTCCTGGTGAAGGCAGGGAATGAGTGGAATTATTGTTTCCAAGCTGTGGCTGTGTTGAGACCATACGCCTTTCAGATACCATTGTAATTTCCTCATATGCAATTTTGCTAATGGTATTAGTAGTATGCAAGATGCCATGAATCCCAAGGCCTGCAGAATTTTTCTTGCAGGGAGTTGGGTCTTTGTTGCCATCATTTTGAAGTATTGAGTCAGTTGTCTTTGCTTGTCTGGCGTGAGGTAAGCCATCTGCACCGTTGTATTTAAGCTGGCACCCAAGAATATTATGTCTTGTGAGGGCACTAGTTTTGACTTCTTTTCGTTTACTGTGTACCCTAGGCAACTTAGTAGGTTTTTGACAAATGCCAGATGCTTTAATAGAATGTCCTTGCTTTCTGCTTGAATAAGGCAGTCGTCCAGGTATGGATATATTTGAATTCCTCTTTGTTTGCAGTATGCAATTACTGGTACCAGGCATTTTGTGAAGACCCTGGGCACAGTAGATAAGCCAAAGGGCAGTGCAGAGAATTGGTAATGGGTTGAACCTGCAATAAATCAGAGGGATCTTCTGCAATTTTGTCTGATAGGGACATGCAGGTATGCCTCCTTGAGGTCCAACGTTTCTAGCCAAGCCTTCTTGCCCAGCATGGGAAGAAGTTGCTGTAGTGTTAGCATCTTGAATTTGGGTACTTCCAGGTATGTGTTTAGAATTGAGAGGTCCAGAATGGGTCTCCAGGCTTTGTCCTTTCAGGGAACTAGAAACAGTTTTGAGTACAATCATTGTCCTTGCTCCTGTGTAGGAACCTGTTGAATGTCTCTCATGTCCATGAGAGCTGAAATTTTCTTTTGAGCCTCTGCCCATTGATTTGGTGGCAGGTTTTGCATTCCTTTTATCCTTGGCAAAGTATGAAAGTGGAATCTGTATCCTTGAGATACAATATTTAGGACCCATTTGTCTTTTGTGATGATGTGCCAATTGTCCGCAAAAAGTGCTAGTTTTCCCCCCAAGGGAGCTGCCAAGAGGGTTTTGCTTGGTATTCTGAGGGGTAAGTCATTGTGTTTGTCTTCTGGTAGTTTGAGACCTGTCTTCTCTTCCTTTTTGTGTTGTGGCACTCCATTGTCGAGGCTGGTAAGAGCCTTGTGGCTGGCCTCTGCCTCTTGGGCATCTGTATCTGCCCCTCTGTGGTCTGGCAGAAGCTGGAAAGGACCAATTTTTGGTTGGCCAATTTCTGCTGAAACGAGGAGGTTGAACCTGTAAAAAATCCTTGACCGTCTGCATAGATTTTGCCTTATCCTCCATTTTCTTTAAAACTTCTTCTGCTTTTACACCAAATAAAACATCCTGCTGTAAGGGTGCATCCAATAACTTTGCTTTACCATGATCAGGTAAAGTTTGTTCTTTTAACCAAGCATGCCTACATATGACAGACCCTGTCACTGCTGCTCTACAAGAAGCTTCCAATGAATCAAATCCACATTGCAAAGTATGTTTTCCCACTTGTTCAGCTGAATGCAACAAATCTTGCATTTCCTTGTAATCTGGCTGGTCTGTATGAGCGAGCATTTTTTGTTTCAATTGAGACATCAGATATTGTTGATATTTCAGCAAGTGAAACTGACAATTTAAGGCCCTCATAGCTAGAGTAGCTGAGATATATACTTTATTTCCCTATCTGTCTAGTGCTCTAGAATCCCTTTCAGAGGGCACAGGATTTTTAGCAGTAGAGGCTTTAACCCCTTTGGGATCCTGGGAAATGGTTTCTGGGTCAGCAACAGGGCTTTTATACAGGAATTTGTGTGAGTCAGGGACTCTGTAGTATCTGTCTGGTTTGGCTGGTGCAGGAGGTAGAGAATCTGGGTTAAGGCTATATTCTGAATAAACATCATCTACAATGTCTAACACAGGCGGAATTGCAAGTGGTCTGTGCTGGGGTAGTAAAAGGAACTCTCGGAGCCTTTTCTTAGAATCAAAGTAATCCTGGCCTTCCCAGTGGAAATTTTCCCTCATAGTATGTAAGGTTTCCCCAAAAGAGTAGTCTTCTGGGGGAGATGCAGAAGGGATAGACTCTTCAGCATCAGAATCTTCATAAGGGGGAAAGGAATATTCCTGTTCCTCAGAAGAGTCTGAGGAAATTGAAACCTGGTCAGAGGAAGCGTAGTCCTCCTCCTGCCTTGGCCTTTTATCAGGAGGGAGATGGGAACCCCTGATTAGGGTAATTAAGTCTTCAGCCATCTTAAGCATCTGTTTCCTAGGCATGGGGCCTTGTACTGGAGACTGCTGTGCAGTCTTCTTTGTTTTTAAAGGAGTTTTCAGTTTTGCATAGGATTTAATAGTGAGTGTAGTCGGTCTGAAGACACCTTCAGCAACTGAAGGCATTTCAACTGCACCGGAATCTCCTTCAGGTAAGGAGTTGGAAGGGCCTAAAGGTTGTGGAGGCCTAGTAATCTCTGCTTGTGAATCGGATGTCGCCTGGGGTTCTAAATCAGCGTTCGTCAGGGGCTGCGTAGGCACCTCACTGAAAACCGGAGAACCGGCGACTGGTCTAACAGAGGCCTCGGAGTCCAGTTTGTATTTCGGCTGCTTGTCCTTATCTTTGCATTTTTTATGTATTCCTGTCATCGGTTGCTTCGACAGCATGGTATAATTAAATTTCCTACCAAAATAATGTCGGGTGAAATCAAACCGACATTTATAGTTCGTTTATTAAACTTAGCACAAAACCGACAACCTGTGACGTCGTGGTCTGGGCCTAAGCAAGGAATATAATAAGAATGAAAGTCCTTATGAGGTATTTGCTTCCCACAAGAAATGCAATTGCTAACTTTTTCTGACATCGGACTGAGGCAAGAAAAGGTTCCCCAACAGGGTACTTAGCTTTATAAAGACTTCAGTCTGAAATTCGATTTGAAAATCTCAGGAGTCGGCCGACCGGCACTTGCAAACTGCTTCTGCTTCGGGCACCGTGCGGCAAGAAAGACTGAAGAAAACAGCATCGGATGCATCTTATATATCCCTGGAACACTGATGTCAGGGAAAAAGCGACAGCAACCGACGTTGGACCAAGACTTTGGAACTCGGGCCGACTGCGGGACCGCCTGACAGCAGGATAACCCAAGAGTGATGACTGCAGCAGTGTAGCACGATGGATATCTACTGTTTTGACTTCATTGCTTTGGTGACCTTTTCAAAAATCACTAGTAACCAAGTATTCACCACAAAAGTCCAAACAAGGCGATCCGGTAAACAATAAAGGAGACCGTCAGTGATTCACAGGATACTGTCATTGATTCACCCAGAAATTAATTTATTTAAATAAATCCACAGAGTGGTGAAGACCGCTAAAGACAAAAAACCACTAGAGATAAAAAATCATGGATTGAGCGCTTTAGTCTCCAATCGGAGACTTCATCAGAATCCATGAGATAAATCAGACCACTCCTTTTATACAAAATATACTAATTAATCAATGCATGTTGGGCTTAAATAATCACCCATCTTAAAGGGCCAATGAATTGTTGATTCTTTAAGTACATAAACAATGCAAAAGATATCACCTACTGAAAACATCTTGATAAGAACAGACAACAATGTTATTGGAATACTACATAGTGCATAAAATACATAATGGTAAATGAGAAACTATATATTTACATTTATACGCTAAAAACAAAGTATAACAATAGTTTATATAAGCAGTAAATGTGTATAAGTAGATGAATGAATAAATACATAAATAAATAAGTAAGAACATCAAACTGTTACCTAAACCCAAATATATATTACTAGAATTAATGAATTACTTTAAATGCACAATAATTTAATATGTATATAAAATGTTAAAATATTAAAATATTAATTAAACCCATATGAATGTATAAATATATAAATATATAATTGTGGGTATAAAAATATAATGAAAATGTAGTATAAACTTACATATGTGACACTATAAAAAATATATATATGTGTGTGTATATATATATATATATATATATATATATATATATATATACACAAAGGTGAACAGCGGAGTGTACATGAGAAAATACAAAAACCTTATGTTTGTGTAATGCATCGCTTGCCTCTGTTAAATTTGTACTCTAAATAACCAGCATTAATGTTTGTGTTTTTGTTTTTTTGGGTCTGCTGCAAGCATTTTCAATGCTGGGGTGATGGAAATATGGTCATTTAGACCCTTCCCACAACAGGAATACAATCGAAGTTGCCACATCATTTCTTTAAATTCCAGTTGTGTTTCCCAGTCACCACCCCTGTCAGGACACCTAACCACCTCAATGACCCAGAATTTAAAATCAGCTGTTTTACAAGTTAATATGTGTCTATATAAGGCGTTGTTTTCATTTTGTTTGTTTATATCCCTCATGTGTTCGTAAATTCTGGATCTGAGGTGCCTTTCAGTTTTACCCACGTAATAATTCCAACAGACTTTGCAATATGCAATATACACTACCCCTTTTGTGTAACAGCTACTGTAATCTTTGGCTATTAAATTCATTCTGAGACTGGGTAATCTTAACTCTTTTTGTCCAGATATAAAAACACACTGTGCGCACCTACCACACTTAAATGTCCCACGTTTTCTGTTAATATTCTGAGTATTGACCTTTTTTCTCTCTAAAATATTCTTAATGTTCATATTCCTTCTGCAACTGTATTTTATGTCCATTTTAAATACTTCAGTTTTAATGGACATATCCCTGAACATCTCCCAAGTCTCATTGATGCATTTTCTTAACCAACCTATTCCCTGGTGATATGTAAGGGTAAGGTATGGCATCCGGTTGGAATTATTTTTGTTATTATTGTTCTGGTTGCTGTAACTATTAGTATTACCATTAACAATGTCATCTTCAAACCTATATTCATTACTACTAGTCAAGTTAATATTGACATTTTTGAATAGTAGTGGAATGTATTTTCTATCTTTACATCTACTTCCTTTTATTTGGTTTACCACACCACTAATTAATTCAGGGGGATACCCTCTCTCTTGGAACATTTTACCAACGTACTCAATCTCTGTAATAAATTCTTTGTCATCTGATATCATTCTTGCCATTCTAATCATTTGTCCCTTTAAAATGTTCCTTTTAAGTACATATGAATGGTCAGTATCAAAATGTAAATAAGCATTGGAAAAATGTTTCTTCCTATATATATTTGATTTAAAACATTTATTTGAATAATCCTTGTCAATCCTCACATCCAAATAATGAATAGAATCAAATCCAATTTCATGTGTAAATTCTAAGAAGGTGGTGGTTTGGTTAATATATTCCACAAATTCGTCAATCTTAATAACTGGTCCATCCCAAACGATAAAAATATCGTCTAAAAATCTGTAATATTTTACCAAAAACATGTGGTAGTCAGATGACAAAATATATCTAGTTTCCCAAAATAATATAATGATATTCGCATATATCGGTGCACAGGCAGAGCCCATTGCTACCCCCTCTTTTTGATGAAAATATTCACCCTGAAAATAAAGGTAGTTATATTTTAAAACTAACTCCATATTTTCAAGCACTAACTTAAATTCATCATTGTATAGAAAGTTCATTTCCGATAACATTTCTTCAAACCATACCATCCCTAGCTCGTGGGGTATAACCGAAAACAAATCTTTGACATCGATGGTAATGAAAGTAACATTGTCACTGTATGGGCACCCGCCCATCTTCACCAAAAAATCCCATGAATCAACTAAAATGTGGCAGTATTTTTCATAAAACTTTTTTAACTTAAAATCAACATATACTGCCAGAGGCTGTGTTTTGGATCCATGGGATGAAACAATAGGTCTCATATGTGGGTTGTCAGTAGACGTATGGACTTTGGGTATACCAAAAATGCCCGGTATCACAGGTTTATGAACTTTGAAAAAATTATACAAATCAGAGTCAATCAACCCTGCATCAAATTGTCATCCAATATTATATCAATTTGTCTATAAGATATATTTATCTCATTTCTCGAGACCCTATTGTATTTGGTCTTGTTATCCAAAATATCCATCATTTTTGTAGTATAATCCCATTGGTCCATAAGCACAACACCCCCTCCCTTGTCCAGTTTCATGACTCTGATTTTATCATTGCCACTAAGCTTCTTTAATAATTTAAATTCAACATCTGTTAAATTACTTCCAATGTGCTTTTTGAATTGATAGGAAGTATGAATCCTGTTAGTTACACATTTTTCAAAGTTCAAAATTTCATTATGTAAAGGGGGATTAAATATACTTGTTCTCTTAAGTGTTCTATCTTCATTTAAACAACTCCTATCCTTAAATATGTGCATAAAGTTCAATTTTCTAGTAAATAATTTGATATCCAATAAAATATTTTCAATATTCGGAATTTTCATGGGTACAAAGGTAAAACCTTTGATAAATAGATTGAAGTATTCATTATTGATTTGTAAATCAGTATAGTTAAAAATATTAAAATTCTTATTAGTTAAAATAATTTTGTTGTTCTGTCTTGATATATCTAAATTTATCTCAGTTTCTATTTCATAAACTGTATCTTCCCATATTAGCCCTACATTTGCTGTCTGTTGGACCTCCCCCCATGTTGGGTGTTGCTGTTCCCCATTGCCTGCTCATAGGTGGGCTGTCGAACCCGATTCCGTAATCTCTCCGATCTCCTGGGTTCCTTTAATTCTAAAGGGATTTCATGTTCTTGATGGTGGTTAGCAATATCCGCTCCAACAGTGTAATATAGCTCCCCTCCATGCAAATCACCCTCAAAAGGCCCGTGTTGTTGTTGGTCCCCTTCACAATAATCTTGCCCAAATCCTCTCCTTTTGTCACCACCGTAAGCTTGTGGGTGATATTTACTATAGTATCTATCCTTCCAACTTCTTCTATTGTTAACCATGTTATTATATTTGTTGCGTCTATTGTAGTTACTGTCCTTACTAGAAAAAGCACTATATGCTATACCGTTTTCATATTCAGTCAAGTCCCTTTCCAACTTCAACTGTTTTCTAACAATATTAGTGTTAGTAGCATGGTCAACATCCTGTAATACTCTCAAATAAACATGTTTGTGTTCATTGACTGAAAATAAAAGATCAGAACTAATACGTTCATACAAAGCATCAATTTCATTTTTAAGATGTTCCATCGTTTTAACATTCCAATTGATCATTTCTTTCAAAATCGCCAAACCACAGTTGTTTAAAATGTCACTAATAGTTTTAAAAAATTCTTTGTCATCTTTTACGTTGTTAGGAAATCGTTTAAGCCTTAACCCCTTAGGTACAATTCTCTCATCCACACATTTCTCAAAGTACCAGTTCTCTATACCCAAAGCTTTGTATTTGTTTAATTTAATTTTGAAAGTCTTACACAAGTCCTTATAAGTAGTATTTCTGCCATTCTTGTTCCTGGTGTCTCGGTGGTTGAGATTGAAGGAATGATTAAACCAGGTCTGGAAGTCCAAATTTTTGTATTTATCTGGTATCTCCTGCCATTCGAAATCGCTAGTACCATTAATTCCATTTTGTGAAACAGCATTAACGGACCTGCATCGGTGGTCAGATATCTGCTCCCTAAGTCCTCGTTCTCCTCCAGAGTCTGACATCATCACATTCGCGCCTATCCACTTGGGACTATTCTGTGCGCACGGAATAACAGTATCAGACCCGTTTGGTGTAGAATCAGCTTGAGAATGGGTTTGGATAACCCTAATAAGCTTGGATAAAAGGCTGTTACTGTCCATTCTGAGGCTCCTCGTTTCTGATTCGCAAACAACAAGAAACAAAAATCACTAGTAACCAAGTATTCACCACAAAAGTCCAAACAAGGCG
Source organism: Protopterus annectens (assembly GCF_019279795.1). Classification (NCBI taxonomy): domain Eukaryota; kingdom Metazoa; phylum Chordata; order Ceratodontiformes; family Protopteridae; genus Protopterus; species Protopterus annectens. The sequence continues at coordinate 1,019,598,423 of NC_056748.1, read as the reverse complement.
ATCCGGTAAACAATAAAGGAGACCTTCAGTGATTCACAGGATACTGTCGTTGATTCACCCAAAAATTAATTTATTTAAATAAATCCACAGAGTGGTTAAGACCGCTAAAGACAAAAAAACACTAGAGATAAAAAATCATGGATTGAGCGCTTTCGTCTCCAATCGGAGACTTCATCAGAATCCATGAGATAAATCAGACCACTCCTTTTATACAAAATATACTAATTAATCAATGTATGTTGGGCTTAAATAATCACCCATCTTAAAGGGCCAATGAATTGTTGATTCTTTAAGTACATAAACAATGCAAAAAATATCACCTACTGAAAACATCTTGATAAGAACAGACAACAATGTTATTGGAATACTACATAGTGCATAAAATACATAATGGTAAATGAAAAACTATATATTTACATTTATACGCTAAAAACAAAGTATAACAGTATTTTATATAAGCAGTAAATGTGTATAAGTAGATGAATGAATAAATACATAAATAAATAAGTAAGAACATCAAACTGTTACCTAAACCCAAATATATATTACTAGAATTAATGAATTAGTTTAAATGCACAATAATTTAATATGTATATAAAATGTTAAAATATTAAAATATTAATTAAACTCATATGAGTGTATAAATATATAATTGTGGGTATAAAAATATAATGAAAATGTAGTATAAACTTACATATGTGACACTATAAAAAATATATATATGTGTGTATATATATATATATATATATATATATATATATATATATATATATATATATATACACAAAGGTGAACAGCGGAGTGTACATGAGAAAATACAAAAACCTTATGTTTGTGTAATGCATCGCTTGCCTCTGTTAAATTTGTACTCTAAATAACCAGCATTAATGTTTGTGTTTTTGTTTTTTTGGGTCTGCTGCAAGCATTTTCAATGCTGGGGTGATGGAAATATGGTCATTTAGACCCTTCCCACAACAGGAATACAATCGAAGTTGCCACATCATTTCTTTAAATTCCAGTTGCGTTTCCCAATCACCACCCCTGTCAGGACACTTAACCACCTCAATGACCCAGAATTTAAAATCAGCTGTTTTACAAGTTAATATGTGTCTATATAAGGCGTTGTTTTCATTTTGTTTGTTTATATCCCTCATGTGTTCGTAAATTCTGGATCTGAGGTGCCTTTCAGTTTTACCCATGTAATAACTCCAACAGACTTTGCAATATGCAATATACACTACCCCTTTTGTGTAACAGCTACTGTAATCTTTGGCTATTAAATTCATTCTGAGACTGGGTAATCTTAATTTTTTTTGCCCAGATATAAAAACACACTGTGCGCACCTACCACACTTAAATGTCCCACATTTTCTGTTAATATTCTGAGTATTGACCTTTTTTCTCTCTAAAATATTCTTAATGTTCATATTCCTTCTGTAACTGTATTTTATGTCCATTTTAAATACTTCAGTTTTAATGGACATATCCCTGAACATCTCCCAAGTCTCATTGATGCATTTTCTTAACCAACCTATTCCCTGGTGATATGTAAGGGTAAGGTATGGCATCCGGTTGGAATTATTTTTGTTATTATTGTTCTGGTTGCTGTAACTATTAGTATTACCATTAACAATGTAATCTTCAAACCTATATTCATTACTACTAGTCAAGTTAATATTGAAATTTTTGAATAGTAGTGGAATGAATTTTCTATCTTTACATCTACTTCCTTTTATTTGGTTCACCACACCACTAATTAATTCAGGGGGATACCCTCTCTTTTGGAACATTTTACCAATGTACTCAATCTCTGTAATAAATTCTTTGTCATCTGAGATCATTCTTGCCATTCTAATCATTTGTCCCTTTAAAATGTTCCTTTTAAGTACATATGAATGGTCAGTATCAAAATGTAAATAAGCATTGGAAAAATGTTTCTTCCTATATATATTTGATTTAAAACATTTATTTGAATAATCCTTGTCAATCCTCACATCCAAATAATGAATAGAATCAAATCCAATTTCATGTGTAAATTCTAAGAAGGTGGTGGTTTGGTTAATATATTCCACAAATTCATCAATCTTAATAACTGGTCCATTCCAAACGATTAAAATATCGTCTAAAAATCTGTAATATTTTACCAAAAACATGTGGTAGTCAGATGACAAAATATATCTAGTTTCCCAAAATAACATAATGATATTCACATATATCGGCGCACAGGCAGAGCCCATTGCTACCCCCTCTTTTTGATGAAAATATTAACCCTGAAAATAAAGGTAGTTATATTTTAAAACTAACTCCATATTTTCAAGCACTAACTTAAATTCATCATTGTTTAGAAAGTTAATTTCCGATAACATTTCTTCAAACCATACCATCCCTACCTCGTGGGGTCTAACCGAAAACAAATGTTTGACATCGATGGTAATGAAAGTAACATTGTCACTGTATGGGCACCCGCCCATCTTCACCAAAAAATCCCATGAATCAACTAAAATGTGGCAGTATTTTATGGTACTTTCATTACCCTCGATGTCAAAGCGATGCATTACACAAACATAAGGTTTTTGTATTTTCTCATGTACACTCCGCTGTTCACCTTTGTGTGTATATATATATATATATATATATATATATATATACATACACATATATATATTTTTTATAGTGTCACATATGTAAGTTTATACTACATTTTCATTATATTTTTATACCCACAATTATATATTTATATATTTATACATTCATATGTGTTTAATTAATATTTTAATATTTTAACATTTTATATACATATTAAATTATTGTGTATTTAAAGTAATTCATTAATTCTAGTAATATATATTTGGGTTTAGGTAACAGTTTGATGTTCTTACTTATTTATTTATGTATTTATTCATTCATCTACTTATACACATTTACTGCTTATATAAAATATTGTTATACTTTGTTTTTAGCGTATAAATGTAAATATATAGTTTTTCATTTACCATTATGTATTTTATGCACTATGTAGTATTCTAATAACATTGTTGTCTGTTCTTATCAAGATGTTTTCAGTAGGTGATATTTTTTGCATTGTTTATGTACTTAAAGAATCAACAATTTATTGGCCCTTTAAGATGGGTGATTATTTAAGCCCAACATACATTGATTAATTAGTATATTTTGTATAAAAGGAGTGGTCTGATTTATCTCATGGATTCTGATGAAGTCTCTGATTGGAGAGGAAAGCGCTCAATCCATGATTTTTTATCTCTAGTGGGTTTTTGTCTTTAGCGGTCTTAACCACTCTGTGGATTTATTTAAATAAATTAATTTTTGGGTGAATCAACAACAGTATCCTGTGAATCACTGAAGGTCTCCTTTATTGTTTACCGGATCGCCTTGTTTGGACATTTTCAAAAAGTCCACCGGGTTGAGTAAACATAACCTGTCCTTGATGAATCCAAACTGAGACTGGCCCAATGTCTGGAGAGTCCCTATGTCTTAAAAGTTTTTCCATGGCTGTGCATATGAGGCTGATCAGATTTATAGTATGTAATTGCCTGCATGTGTGGAAGGTCCTCTGTTATGCAGGGGAATGACTGTAGCTGTTCTTCATTCATTTGGTACAAAACCTGTATGAAGGACGAGGTTTAACAGTGTTGTGGTAATATGTAAAACTGTTATGTGTGCTACTTTTGCCAGTCCTTATAAAACTGTAATATATTTGCAGAATTAGATTTGCATTTATTGTCAGTTAGAATGTTGCTAGATGCTTTTGAATCTGCAAATTTAACAGCTCGCTAAATTGTTTGATCTTTTTTGTAATGCAATCTAAATTGTATTTATATACAGACTTTCTCCTAGAGCTTTGACTGAAAATGGGCTGTTTGTCAGACTATCCTGGTTAACAAATGTAATAACAATGAATGAATAAAAGAATCAGTAAATAAAGGGCAGAAGATGGGAAATGTAACAAACTTTAAATTATGGAAGTATTATCTCACAGAAGGAGTGGTAGATGACTGAAACATGGCTTTGTGAGGAAGTATTAAGCATGGCATGGCTCAATATTGCTGCAGATAAAGGATTTTATATGGTATGAAAAGAGAAGTTGATAAAGTTAGGGATCTGTATCTTCCATTGTAGGTGGGAAGGTGTGCAGATTATATGGACTAGAAAGTCTTCCTCTAGCACCACAGTCTTTCTGTGGTATTTACAGTGATATTTACAAACAACTTAACCCATACTGTAAACTTGTTCCTGTCAATCAAGCATATCATTTTACTTATTTTAAGCAAGCATCCTGTCAGTTGTGCAGTGTGATTGTTGCATTACAGTTTGAGCATGAGTAATGTATTTTACAGTTAGGAGTGAAGGTATGTTGCACATTCTAAGAACACCTACTCTTCAGTTCTTTGCTAGGGTGTTTTCTGTATGGAGTCTGCATGCCTCTCCTGTGTTTCCTTTGTTTTTACTCAGGTAATCTGCTTCTTCCCACATCCCAAAGATCGGGCAGGTGAATTGGCCACTCGGTTGTCTGCTGTAAATTGCCCATAGGTGGTGGTGATGTAGAAGAAAGGGTGGGAATGTACTTCAGTCCCCACTTGTCTAGTGAAATCTGTGAATGGTGGTGGTTGTTCATGGGGTCACTGCAAGAGGCAGATACAATTCAAAAGCATTAGGTGGGTGGACCCACAACTGCTAGTTGTAGTTCATGATTCAGAAAGGTGGTGTGTGTGTGTGTGTGTGTGTGTGTGTGTGTGTGTGTGTGTGTGTGTGTGTGTGTGTGTGTGTGTGTGTGTGTGTGGGCAAACAAAAATAAATTTTCATATTGCAATTTGTAGTTGGACCTTAGGATGGATAAGACAAGATGTATCAACTTGACTATTTTTGCAAGAAAATAAGTGTGAAGTTTTTTACCTTGACATATGTTGGGCTGTCACACATTAAGACCTCTTCATCCTGCTCCTATGACTTGTATTTCAACACTGTTTTGCAGACGTGCAGGAGTCTATTATGGTCTAATACCTAGCCCCTCTACTTTACGTACTTCTCTCCATCGTGATCACGTTTATTTATTTATTCATTTATATATTTTTAGTACTATCTTTGCTGACACTGTGAACTGCTCTGTCTTTCAGTAGATTCCACCTCTAGCACTTACTACCCTTAGTGGCATCTCATTTTATGTATTTTAGCAGTTAACTCACAATATATGGCAACCTGTGAAAGTTTAGTTGTGTACTTCTCCACTTGGCCCATAACATTGCACTGTCTGACATTTCCATTTAGTGGTCAAAACAACTGCAGCCATAGATTTGTCTGTTTATGTTGAGATGTACATTGAAGTATGAGAAGCTGTACTTTAAGAAACTAAATGCAGGAACCCTCCTAATTCTTTGTCCCACTGAATCAGTGGTTAGGGCATATTATCCATAGCAGCAGCGGGCCTGAGAATTAATATGGATTACATTTAGTGCAAATAGAGGATTGTTGTTAATATTTGTTGAACTATGCTCCACATTAAACCATTAAAGTGATGTTTGAATAGCATAACCGATAAATCATACTTTTTACAACGACAGGGTTTGGTTAACTGTTGGATCAGTAGTGAAGGGTATGTTTTGTATTACTGGGTATTAGAAGTATAGTGAGACATTAGCTGTGGTCCTATTAGCACTACTGGGGACATCACAGTTCATGAGTTTCCAAATACTGTACTACTAAAAGCAACTGCAGTTGGAATTTCTGAGCAGAAAATGTTAGGAAAGCTATGTAGCAGTAGTTGTTGGTGTCACAAAAGGAAATATTGTCAGCCTAGCTTTCTGGAATTCTGTACATAATTAAATGTCATTTGTGAATATTCATATGATTTATATAGAAATGTAACAAAAAGAGATAACTGCCAGCCCAGCTATCTGGAATTTTGTAAGTGGTTGTGTGTCATTTGTGAATATCAACATCATGATTCATATGCCTTTCTTACAAATGCATTAGAACTGTATGTCATATAGTGTGCTGAAGTGATATTTTATTGCACTATTGCAGCAGTTTATATATATATATATATATATATATATATATATATATATATATATATATACACATATATTTTTTTTAACAGGAAAGACTGAAACACAAGAAATTAACTTGAAAACTTCAGAAGAATGGTTGAGGTTATGTTACTTTATAGCTGGGCCATAAACAAAAGGATGTTATCTTTCAGTTTCAGTCAACAGGAGACAGGGTGTCTATACTAGGGGACTCTCTGTGTTGCCCTGAAAGAGAGATAATTACTAGGCTTAAAATGCAGAAGTGTTTTATTGTTTTAGAACTTCCAGGATCTGCAAACATCTGAGGAAAAGCCTTTGTTTATATATTTTCACAGGTAGATGCTAAATGCTACCTCAATGGTTGTTTTTGAGTCTGGGAACTGAAGTCAGATGACAAGAAGTGATGTTATGCTGCAAGTATCCCGGCAGCAATATTTGAGATATTAATTTAAGAACTCTCTGGGAGAGATGCTGTGCATTTTGTATTTTGTCTTTGACCTGGCAGCATCAGCTGGGAAAACCCTCTAATCACATCTGTCTCGCCTGGGATCTGTAAGTTAACTAGGGTACAGTAATTTATTTTAGATTCAGTAGGGAATATAGTAAAGATTAGTTTAGATGTTTTCTGTAATTATTTGAGACTGTCCTGCAATGTTGTTTTAAATATTTCCTGTTATTTTGAACTCTGAAGTTACTGTGATGATTTACTGAGCATTTTTGTTATTTTATTACTTATTATTAAATATACTTATGCCTATCTTTGTGGCTGATATTTGTGAGGCATATTTAAGCTCACAGAGTACTTGCATATCTATTTGGTGACACTGTGCAGGCCACTTCTAAGACCCTTGCTCTTGGTCAAACTACCATTTGGATTAATAGTAACATTACACAGTAGGATTGTCCATCCTTTGCCAAGGGCCTTAAAGTAGCTGCTAAGTAGTGACTGGTGGCAGTGAAAACTACCTTATAGTCTGGGCAGAAGATGGCATAGCTAGTAAACCTGTATCAGCCTTTCCCAGGTGTGTGTTTGTGTGTGTGTGTGTGTGTGTGTGTGTGTGTGTGTGTGTGTGTGTGTGTGTGTGTGTGTGTGTGTATAAATCAAACCTCAAAGTGTGTGTGTATCAGCTACTTAGGCAGGGACACAAAGCACTGGTTGGACGGAGAGGGTGCTGGAGGTCTTGGTTTGGCCACTCAGCTGAGATCTCAATCCTATAGTTCTGCCAGTGGGGAGTCTTATTGGAGATCTGGAGAAAGAGGGAGAAACCAACCACAGACTGACTGTGGTCTCTGTATACTCTTAAGGGAAATTGCACTTTGCTATGTGTGTGCTTCTCACCCTCCCAGTGTGTACATCCCCCCACTGTTGCCAGTGATGATGATTGAGGCTCCTTGATTTCTGGGCCAGTGCTGGGGTGTCACAACTGGGATGGAAAGGTACTGATGCTATGGAATTGTATGATGATAGTCACCTGTGTGAATTAACTTGTGGCCTGCAGTTTTATAGAAATACTGCCACCTGGCAGTGTGAACATTGGTTTTAGATGATGGTCACTGTTGATGTGATCTTCCAACTTATGTGTAAAACATGGGGGAAGGAAAAGTGGGTTGTGGATGGATGAATCTTTTGTGTCATAGATAATGAACATACTATCAGAATATTTAAAACTTTTATATTCATTTAATTTGTCAGATCTTTCTACTGTTTGAGTGTAGTGTTGTGTGTCTTGGTATATGATAAATGTTACTGCATTGACTTTTTCATGCATTTTTCTGTGAGTATTAGTACAACTCTGCATGTAAATGTTTCATTTCCCAAGCCCCTGCTTACACTTATGAGAACCAGAACTTGTCAGAGATATGGGGTGCATGCCTAAGCTTAAAAAGGCCCTTGTGGTTGTTAGTCTAGTAAACACCTATGAATCTATGAATAGTGTTCTGTTAGAAATTGTTCAAATAATATATGCTGTTGAGTAAAACTTATCTAAATTATAATCTTAGTTTCTTATCATACTCAAAGAGACTTATACAGCATGAGTGATATTGAAAAGGCTTTCAGCTCTGCGTGAACTCGTCTACCTTCAGTACTACAAATCAGGTACATTACAAGCACTGCCATGTGTCTGCCTGCGCATCTAGAATCCTGAAACTGCTTTGAGAAAACATTGCCAAGTTTCAAATGATGAAAGCCTAGAAGTTTGTGTCTGCTTTATTCCCAGGGCAGTGTATCAGCCAAACTAGTCAGTCTGTCATCTGTGATTTACGTATGCGAGAGGACTGTTGGTACTGCTGCAGGTGACACAGACTAATATGGGCACTCCTGCGGTGATGTGCCATTACTGTCATTGCAAAATGCATTGCAGCATATGTCTTACTCGCTCAGTGTTAAACGGCATGGCTTTGGAGGTAAGCCTACACTGAATGCATAAAATGATTTTTGCTTTGATGATGAAATTGCTTTAGACAAGTTTATGCCTTAATATATGCGTGACACTTCCTCAGAGGGAACTTGTATGTTTTCAGCTATAATTTAAACTAAGTGTTAAGTAAGAACAAATGGCATTGCAGTGGACTCTTGTTAGAGTATCAGAAAACACTAAGATTATCTGACAGAGTGCTGCAGAAGTCTAAACTGGCAACATTTCACTTAAAAGGTTAAAACTCATACTGAACTGATCTAACTAATAATCAGATGACAGGTTTCCAAACACGAAGCCTGAGAAGGGAGGCATAAAATCAGAACAGAATGTATTTCAGCAATACAGAACACAGTATTAAGGATCCTCAGGGGCTAACACAGAACATTGTCAGAAAAAACAAGTTAAAAAACATTATTCTGTGCACCTACAGTGCAAAGTCAGTGGCTAAAATGCGCAAACATATAACCACGGAATGTAACATCAGCTACAGACCATCTGGGTCAAATCAATATGTCTACTGTACCACACAGGTAAGTTTCCACTGTACTCTAATTTATCATGTGCTACACTCTGTCACTGACCACATTTTGTGATGAATAGGAACTGGTTGCCTTGGATCTAAATAACATTTCTAGTACTTTATTGCCTACGTTCTGACAAAGCAATGACACATTACTCACTTCAAACTTTTTATTAGCTCAATCAAAAACTGATTAATTATCTGAAAAGTACTACCAATTTCTGTAAGCATTTACAGTATAAATTTAAAAGAAAAACTAATTTTTCTTAAATTTGAAATTGCATGTGCCATGGCTGTTTCTCAGCGTATGCTTAGTGCGATGTTGAATTCCATAGTTTCAAAAATATGTGGTCGATATTTAGGTAAACAGCTTAGGATGTTTTCACTAATGTGTAGTACATGCATGCACACACACACACACACACACACACACACACACACACACACACATACACAGATATATATATATATATATATATGTGTGTGTGTGTGTGTGTGTGTGTGTGTATATAAAAACACACACATGCATACGTGTGTGTGTGTGTGTGTGTGTATATGTATATATATATATATATATATGCATAGATGTGTGTGTGTATATATATATATATATATATATATATATATATATATATATATATATATATATATATATATATATATATATATATATATATATATATATATATAGTAGGCATCATTTATGCCATCTGTCTGTGTAGTTGACAACTGTATGAGACTGCTACATTACCAAGGTAGGAGAATATGCCCTTTCCCCAGTACTGTTCAATCTCAGAGTTGGACTATACAATTAGCTGGCTGTGTGGGAAGATAGAAATATGTGTAGATATAGATATATGTATAATTGTATATATTTATATAATTATATATGCATTTATGTAAAACAAGCACACACACACACACACACACACACACACACACACACACACACACACACACACACACAAAATCTCAGAGTCAATAAATATGCAGTTGCAAAAGAGGGAGGGTGATGTAAGACAGTTAATGCAACTTCAGTGGAATTCCCATTCAACAAAATGCAATCAGTGAAACAGGATTTGATAAAAGTGTCCATGAATTAGTCATTTCTCACTAAAGGATGTACTGGCCAGTCACTTGACTCTGCAACTCGTAACCCCTACCACAACCTGCACTCAGACTAGGGTGTGGTGTCTGAGTTGAGCCATCTTGTACATGCAGTTAGTATTGTAGAAGAAATGACTGTCTCATACAATTACTGTGCTAACTAACATTTTATGTGGCCTTCACAAACAAAATAGTTTTTTTACAGAAACTGTCTACATGTAATTTAACAACTAGACAGCACATTCATGTGAACCCAATATTGTGTTCATAAGTAGCCAAGAGCAATTTATGTGCATAAGTGGCCATACACATTCACATATTACTGTGATTCACAGAGAAAAACTTAAAGGGCATAATTTGCATACAATTTCTGAGGAGAAAATGCTAGGAAAGCAAAATTGACCTGAATGTACGTGAAATAGTTTAACACTGCCATATTACTTGCAATTAATCGAGATAGACAGCAAATGACTTAGGAAACTGCAAACTTTTTAAAGTAGGAAAAATAATAGAAATGTTATAAATTAACATGAAACACGATGTAAAATTAGTGAGTTTACTTCAAGAAATGTTTATTTTAGTTATATGATGGACATATTACATGGCTTTAGTGAATAATGTAAAGCTGTCATTTGTAAATGGAAAATCATTACACAGCAGTGGAAATGATTAGTGATCACTGAGAAAACCATTTAACTTTGGTGTAATTTAATGATTGTGCATACATTTGGTTGAAATGCAGTGTTTTAATTGTTAAGTACATTAGTGGTAAGGATGTGTTGATTGGTTGAACATACATGTGTCTTTATTTGGAGATTTCTGACTGTCTGAGGAATGAAAAATGACAGCATTTTGAATACATGGCAGCAATGGGGTTAGAGGAAGGATTAATCTGTTAACAATCTCATTGCTTTGCTGTTGTGACTGTATTTATGATAGTTCAGACATTACTATGGTATAACTGAACTTGTCTGGACTGAGATTTTGCAGAATGCCATTGCATGTGTTACTACTTGGGGTGGGGCCTCCAACACCCGATGAGGAATACCTCCTCTCAGTCTGTGGAGATGACTTTGCCACTGATGATGATGGGACTGGAACAATGAGAGGTGGTGTGGACACTGGCTATTACCAACATCTTCAGCAGCAACACTTGTCTGCTCAGCAAGGCTGGTTTAAAAACAATAACACATATTTATATGAAGAATTGAATGCTGACATGGAATGATACCATTAAACACACAACAATTAGTATAAACAGGTGAACCTTCCACACCTACAGAGAATCACAGTGAAGGTATTGTGCATGGTAGGCACCCTCCACACCTCCTTAATAAGCATACATAGGAGACACGATTTCTTCATTAGTAATGTTTCCAAATAATTTTTTACAGGGTCAGCAGCAGAAGCAAACAGTTCCACCATACCAATAAATATGGAGAATATCGGCAGCAGAATGGTTGTTGAAGATGATGATGGTGATAACATAATTATATTTATGAGGCAGCCTGGGGAAAGTGGCACACAGTCCCCATGTTTAAAAAAGGATCACATACCCCACTATATGTTAGTAGCTCAGCAGAGACTGCATCACTTGTTGACATTACACTCCCACTTGTACAGGAAGAAAACCCATGTACTTCTATACCAGTATCTCCCAATCCAAACACTTTGAGAATAATAGTAGACATTCAGATACGACAGTGTCCAGAGTGACACCTTTATAAATGGGAGCTAGGCACAGGAATTTGTTGCAGCTATCCCAGGAAACACATAAAGCTGTGGGTGGCCATCAGCAAATGTGCTGTGATATTGCTAGGGTTCAGAGCACTGGCACAGAGAGTCACCTGGAAATGTCCTCTAGGGCATATGTAAGGATTTACAGCACTACAAGTAAATGGCTCATAGAGGGATAATGCCACTATCACACTGATGTGTAGCACAGTAGCACATCTTCATTTGTACTTTAATTAGGACTAACCAGACTCAAGTAGGAGTTAATCTTGCAGGAGGAAGAGACTGGGGTACTGTCTGGACACATGGAAACAGATCATATGAGACTACAACTGCTTCTCAAGAAAGTACTGTAATTAGCCAGTGGGAACAAGCACAACAGATTCCATGCAGGCCATGTCAGTGTTCATCTACATTTATCACTACCTCTCATTTGAGGTTTTGATCATGTTCCCACAGCACTGTCAGATCAATGTCTAAAGGATCACCTGTGTAAAGTAGTTCACAAGATCAGGCACCATTCAGAGCTCATGATACCCCCTCTTCAAAATCACTTCACCATCACCTAGCCTATCTTTAGGAGATGTGTGATACATTTGACCTTGACTTAGTGTGAATCAAGTATACCATTTCTATTACTTACAAGCTGACCTTCACAAACAGAAGTCGATATTTAACTTGAAGAGGAATAAGTTGTTGAAATAAATAAACAAAGGGGTGGAACTTCGGACACTGTTCAACTTTATGCATTTCATTCCCGTAATGTTTCTGTTTAACACCTCATGCTATAGGTCTCCTCTGCAGCTCTACTTGGATTTTCACTGATATCATACACCATGGCTCTAGGAGAGATTTAGCATCTCCTGTAAGAAAACAAAGAGAGAGAGGGAAAGGTTGGGGGGAGGGACAAACAAGGAAAAAGTGGTTTAGTATTCCGCAATACATTTTATCATGAATAACTACTTAAATACAGTAGGAAAAAAAAAAAGAAAAAATATGTTTTCCCCTTACCGACAAGATGACCCCTGAACATCCTAAAACACAGGAAGAGTCTATAGAGTGAGGTAGTATGCTAGGTTTGGGAATAATGTGCCCCGCCAGGATTCTGGGCAGAGACACTAGCAATTCACCCTCATGCATCACACAATGCTTGACAATTGATAGAATGGTAGCACTTCCTATTGTGCAGCTGCTCATCCATGGAGCAGTAGGGGCCCTAATTGCAAAATAGGTGCAATCTATCACACCTAGTACCTCAGGGAAATGTGCTGTGCATAATCCTGATTTAGTTGTGAGGTGACATCAGAAAACAGATGTACTGATCCACACATGCCAAGAGTACAACCAAGAACTTCTTCACTATCCTCAAGGCAGAAGCCTGTAATAAATCAATGTGGCTGAAGCTTTTGGGCACAAAATCTGAGCAACTAGATGCTGGAAAAATTGCTCCCTGGACTAGCCAAAATAAATTTGTGTAGAAATAAAAGAAAAAGAACAGAATAAGAACGGAATTATTTATGTACTTACTAGAGATGCATGTATATGTATATATATATATATATATATATATATATATATATATATATATATATATATATATATATATATATGTATACATTATAGATAGATATATGTCACAAACTGAATTTTGAATATTGTGCATTGAAAATAATTATCTGCGAGGAGAGCAAAATCATTTTTATGTATAAATATATACACTGAAAAGCTTTACCCAATAAATAACTGATCACTTTGCAAAACAACAAGAACAACAAAAAATATATATGATGCAACATGGTGAGTACTTTCACCCACAATTTACTCTGGACATCATCTGACAAACACTCTCATGGCATTTTTAACAATTAAAATTGGCATATATCCAAGCAAAACATGGTATAGACAAAAATAATATTTTAAATATCATCAGTTAAATATCATCAGCATCTATCACAGAGGGTTAAGACTATAAGCTTTAATTCCTGTGGTACAATGTTTGATTACCTCAACACTCATTTGTCTGTTGTTACTATGAGGAAGTCACTTTACTAGACATTGCTCCAGATTGTTCCTGAAAAGGGGCTGTGTATAAAGTGGGCCTAGCTGCTAACGAAATGACATTATTATTATTATTATTACAAACCTCTAAATGCTATCAAGAAACTCACTGTAATGCACCTATAGATAGCAATTATAAGCAGACATAATTTATTATGCTAGCCCTGGAAATAGTAGTCAGTCCCTTCTAATAACACAAAATTTCATCTCAGTCTTCGAAGTTTGATCTCAGGCTTAATACTTTTATATTAATTGAGTCCTGGTTGAACATTAGCTGCTAGTAAAAGTTAACAGTGCAAATTTCTTTTACCTGATAATGTGCTTAAATTGCCTTTTCTTTGTGTCATCCATCCTAACTAAAATAAGAAACTAATCGTAAGACCTACATTCATGCTGGAGTCAATATAATCTGCATTGAAAATATTATTGCACAAATATTACATAAAGTTAATCTTTAATTCACTAACTTAACTTTTGTACACCCGCCTGTACAGAAAACACACTGTTTCACAGGTGGCAACACACATACCATATATTGTGTTAAAATCATAATAGTTAAGAGACAAGATGTAAGGACAGTGCAGCAAAGCCACTTGGCTTGGGATCCAGAGTCTACTACTCAGGAGGGGACAGGCTAGAAATGGTGTGAGAATTGTGATGAGAGAGGGGCTTCAGAAGGCAGTGAGGGATGTCAACAGAATTAGTGACAGACTCATGGCAATCAGACTCCAGTGTAATGACAGAGCATAATCTTAACATATGCCCTACAGCAGGGTTGTGATAGTGAGGAAAAGAGTGCATTTAGACAGTAGTTACAGGAGTTACTAGATAAAGCAGGACAACGTGAATTGATGTTGATAATGGGTGACTTCAATGCACATATCGGGACAGACAGAACAGGATATGAGGACTGCCTGGGTCCACTTGGCTTGGCATCCAGAGTCTACTACTCAGGAGAGGGCATGCTAGACTTCTGTCTGGCAAATGGCTTGATAGTAGCCAACACATGGTTCAGAAGCAGAGGCAGTAATAAGATCACATACAAGACTGGCCAACATGCAATTGCTGGGGTAGAATCAATGATTGCAAGGTCATCCCCAGTGAAACAGTCATCCCACAGCATAAAACACTTGTTGCCACAATCAGCTGCCAGTAGTGGTCAGAGAAGGCTCTAAGGTCAACACAGACCAGGCTGAAGACCCGGGAGGAAATAGCTGGGGTTGAAAAAGAAGGTCAGTGCCTCAAAATAGAATGTGTGAGGACTACAGAACAGATTTGTGGCCGAGCCAGGTATGGTAAGGTACATAAGGAAAATCATCAAAAATAGATAGAATGCAGGAAAGGTTGGAGAAGGAAAAAAAAAAAAACAACCAGGCAAGGAAGGAATACTGGTTGGCTAAGAAAGGAGTTGCAATAGCAAAGAACAGGGCATTGGAGGCACTCTTCCAACTTCTGGAAATTGACTCAGTTGGTGGCACAAAGAAACTATATCAGGTTGCAAGGCAAAAACAGAAAGATAGAGAAGTTATTCAGGCACCCTTTATAAGGGATGATAGCAACAACCTGCTCACCAGTCCACATGACATCAAAGGCAGAAGGGAGGAGTTAGCAGCTTCTGAATGACAAAAATCCCTCAGAAGCTGTACTGCCCCAGACACAGCCTACAGTGAAAGAAGAAGAGGAAGCCACACTAGAAGAAGTAAGAATAGCACAAAAGAAAATGAAGTCAGGGAAAGCAGTAGGCTCAGATGAGGTCACAACATTTTTGATAAAGATGCTGGGTGAGAAAGGGGAGAAACGGCTCCTAAGGGTACTCATAGCATCATGGAGAGAACAGTGTATCCCAGATAACTAGAGAATAAGCATACTTATGCCAGTGTACAAGAAAAAAGGGGACATCCACAACTGTGGGCAGTAATGAGGCATCAAACTCCTATCACATTGCATGAAAGTTCTTGACAAACAGATATGCAGAGTAGTAGAAAGATAGCAGATGAGCACTTTGGATTCAGTTCAGGATGCAGCACAACTGACCCAATGTTTGTAGTGTGACAGATAGATGAGAAGAAGCTAGGCATGAGAAAGGAGTCCAGCTAAGCATTCCTAGACCTGCAGAAAGCATATGGCAAGGTTCCAAGAAAGCTAATTTGGGCAGTACTGCAGTGGTTCAAAGTCCCAGAAACATGGGTAGAATTTGTGCAGGCTATGTACAAGAAGCCAATGACTCAAGAACGAACAGTGTTCGGTCACACAGAGGGGTTCCTAGTGGGAGTGGGTTTGTACCAGGGTTCAGCTCTGTGCCCATTGTTGTTCATACTGGTGATGGACTACATTAGCAAACAAGTTGGAGGGGACAGATCAACAAAGTTGCTGTATGCAGATGATGTGGCATTATAGGCAGACTCTGAACAAGAACTTCAGCAAAGGCTAGAGGAATGGAATGCAAAATTGAAGGCACATGGGATGAAACGAAGCAGAGATACGACAGTGGTAATGGCAGCAAATTGGGGAAATCAGAAGAAGCTCAGAATTGAGGTAGAAGGGAAGATAGTGGAACAAGTTAATAGCTTCATGTATCTGGAAGGGGTGGTTAAGGAGAAGGGAAGTTTGAATAAAGAGGTCAAAGCTAGAAAAAGAGGGGCTGCGGCTAATTGGCATAGACTCTTAGGTGCAGTGAATGATAGAAGAATGCCAAAGAAGCTGAAAAGTAAGGTGTACAAGACAGTGGTGTATGGTACAGAAACCTGGGCATTAAAGGCAGAGCAGATGAGGAAGCTGGAGGTGAGGGGAATTAAGTGCCTGAGAAGGGTGCTAGGATGCACACTATTGGACAGATGAAATGAGCAGAAGTCAAAGTAGCTCCAATTGCAGAAAAGATCAAAGAGAACAGATTACAGTGGTTTGGACATGTGCAGAAAAGCAGCAGACAATCTGGTGAATAAGATTTGGGACCGACAGGAAGAAGGTAAAATAAAATGATGACATCCAGCAAAGAGGCGGATGGAGTGATTGAGCGAAGATCTGTGACAGTAGGGCATGAGTGACAAAGAAGGCAGGAGTGTGACATTGAATCAAGAGAAATGGTAATGGTTAACACGAAACCTCGACCCAATGTAGGAAATGGGAAAAACAGGGTTGATGTTGATGATAATGAAGCATATTAATTAGCACTGCTACAGGTCTTACCCTTTCTAGCATTATCCAAGAAATGCAGACTGTTGGCAATACATCTGCATGCTTTACAAAAAACTGAAAGAATAGGCATCTTTCTCTCTCTCTCTCTCTCTCTCTTTCTTTCACTTTCTCTCTCTTTAATAAAAAGTTATTTTTCTAAGTGCTTTCTAAAAAAAATTAAAATTACCACATTTCCTGTTACAAAAAAGGGCCTGTCACCTATGGCTTTATAAATTGCTCTTTAGAATGTTCCAGCCTTCTGAGATAATGTCTGATACCCTTAGCATCTGTTGAACATGCAATCCTCATTTATGTTTTATTTTCCAGGTAAGGATTCTGGCCTAGATTCATCAGTCTTCAAACTCTCTAATGATATATTTCTATAGTTATTTGTCATTGTGGTGGATAGTGGTTATTTGTCATTTCCTCCAGTACTCTTGCAAAAGTTTCATCCAACTACCTGTTATTGTGACCTCTATTAATAAACATTTCCCCTCACTTTATTAATGATCAAATCAAATGGGTCATCCTTAGCAATCAGTCTGGACAGCTTAATAATTTGTCTTTTAACAACACTGTATTACAAAGAACAAGGGTGGGTACTTTGGAAGAGTATGTAGTCACAACTTTTTACAAACTTTCCATCAACAAATATGCGTGCATGTCCTTTCACCGTCTGTGTAATGAACTCTAAAAAACATAAGTATTCAGTAGTTCTGATTAGTTAATTTAAATAACTTAAAAATAGACCAACGGTTGTCTAATTCCCTTGATGTAATAAAAGTAGTTAATTTAAAATGTAACAATAAATTAACATACACTTGTAGAAACCAAATATCCTGATATTGTTTTCCGTTTTTGTGTATATATTTTTGTTGGTTGTAAAGTTACTATATACTGATGAAGTCTTATGCTACTGAAAGACAAAATAACTTAATTTGTAATTAAACTGGTCTTGTGAGTGAGTATGAGTGTTTTAGTTTTATAAGCTTTTTTGCCAACTACCATAACCAATGGTTCTAGCTTAGATGCCTTCAACTCATAATATGACAAAAGGTAGGGTCTGCTTAATCCTTATTTAATTTAGGGATACCAAAAAATGTAAGGATTCCTGACCTGGCAACTACATTAATCCCAGAGACAAAACCACATAAATCTCTCCATAGGATCATTGATCAGGCCAGTAGCCTACATATCATTTAATGAAATATAAACAGCTTTATAACCATATAAAGTCACACATATCAATAATAAAATAATAACTGGAGTCAGACAAGAAAATTTAATTCTACCAATGCATTCTGAATGTCTATTACCAAAAGCATCCACAATTTATTTACCTTCATGTACCCTCTGCTACTGTTAGAACACAAATCGTTTGTTGAAAACCAAACAGCAACACATGCTCGATGCACTTTAATATTAATGCTGTAATGTCCTTTTCACAAGTGTCCAACAGTAGGACAGAGTGATAGATTATATTCAGTAGGTTTCCTCATCACATCCATAAACTGGTTGCATTCAAGCAGACTATTAACACAGATTACCAATTTCTGCGACAGTCTTTTCTGAAAATATACTGAAAAGTCTTTTAACTTAGTAGTTTCTTTTTGTTTAGAGTTCTTTATATAATTTCTGATATTTTGCAGTAGTAAAATGATTATGGAAAAATGAGTAAAGGCCACCAATCCTAAAGCAGTTTTCAAGTTAACAAGACAATTCTGTCTTTATTGCCAGTTTTATTGCTACTGTGTATGAGGATGTGTAAAAGAAATAAATCATCATGATTCATTTGCCAGGCCAAATCCCCAAGTATAAAGAAATTATGTAAAAAAATAAGAAAGCACAAAGCAGCATTGCAAAGGAGATGCAGGCTTGTTTACGTATCACAAGATAATGAGATTTTAAGATACATGACTTTCAAATAGCAGCAATCTACTTTAAAAACATTTAAAGATAGCAATATGTATATTGCCAATTTACAGGAAAAAGACCACTTCCAAATTTTAGTATACTTAGCAAATCACCTGAAAATTCTTGTATAAGATACTGATCAAATCTCAAATGTATATCATTAGGTTTATGCATGATTCATGATCTCTACTTCCTGAGTCACAGCCTAGCCGATGGCTATCTTATACTTCATTCTTTATAACAATTATTATCAAATGCGGGTCTATGGGGAAAATGAAACCCGCTGCTATAGTCTTTCTAGAGGAAAGCAAGCAATCAATTATGCCTGATCCTATGAGTAGTGTCCAGAAACATTCTATTCACAAGATTAGAAACTGCCAGACTTCTTTCCTTCATAAACATTTTATAACTTTGAACAAAATCTGGTATTTGATCTTTTATGGGGAATATGCAGGGATCTGCAGGGCACCTGAGGCTTAACTGTTATGATGCTTCATTGGGAAAGAAAGACTTATGCCCATCTACTTGTAGAGTGCTGTTCCTGCTTATGTACATATGTTCTGTTGGAGGTGTAATTGCACAAAGATATTTTATTTATTTATTTTGTTTTATTTTATTTTACATTTGTTAACCGGGATGGTCCGACTGGACACAGGTCCATTTTCAGCGAGGCCCAGGGAGAAAAGCTCCACAGTAAGTAAAATTTTACATAATATGTTGAAATACAGTCTACAGAGAATTTTCAAACAATATGTTAAAATACAGTATACAGCAGAAGACATAACAAGACCAATATATACAAGAAAAAATAGTTACACATGGTTAATAACAGAATAAGTATGCAAATTCAATCAGCATTAGGAGAAGACCTACACTGTAATATATATTAAAATAGGTATATGTGGAAGTGAGGTATATAAGTGGAATAATTTGAGGACTTATGTAATACATGGGCATAGCCACTTATTCTTTAAGTGTGTTCTAAGTGAGCTTTTAAAGTGAGAAGAGGTAGGGGCAGAAAGCAGAGCAGGAGGGAGATTATTCCAGGTTCTAGCTATGCAGTTGGAGAATAGTGCTTTTCCTGCAGTATTATTAGCCCTAGAGATACAGAGGAGGGGTTTATCGGAAGATTGGAGAGGACGATTTGTATTATAGTGGGTGAGACGTTGGCCTAGTGCAGGGTTTTTTTCTGGATGTGTTACCACATTGTAGACAATGACTAATTGGTGATAGGTTAGTAGCTGGGGAAGTTCCAGCCATTGCAGTTCCCTTAGAGCCTGGCAATGGTGGGTTCTAAAGGTGGAGTTGTTTGCAAACTTGGCGATTTTATTATAACATGATTCAAGTGTGGTAAGGTCAAGTTTTCTAAGCTGGATAAGAATTGGAGCAGCATACATTAGGGTAGACGAGGTGAATTTGGGCTAGGGTAATCCGTGCTTGTTTTGAGAGGGATTTCCTGTATCTATATAGTGTTCCCATTTTTTTATGGACTTTTTTGATAGTTTGTGAAATGTGGATGTCAAAGTGTAGATTTTTATCAATTTCAACACCTAGGAGTTTGGTATGGTCAGAGAGAGAGATGACAGTGACGTTTTTGGAGGAGATATTGAAGGATAGAGGGGTGGAAATGGTTTTGTTGGGGGTGAAAAGTAGTAATTTGGCTTTATTAGGGATTAGAATAAGTTGGATCTGAGTGATCCAACTTTCCACAGAGCTAAAGGATTCCTGGGTGAGTTGTTGTAGGGTGGGAAGTGATGGAGCTGAACAGATAAGAGTTGAATCATCAGTGTATTGTATAAGTGAAGCATGCTGTGTGGTAGTATGGAGATTATTAGTAAATATGGAGAAAAGAAGTGGGCCTAATACGGAGCCTTGTGGTACACCTATGGTAGTTGGGAGTAAGGGGGATAGTACACTTTGCCATTGGACAGATTGTTCCCTATTTAACAGGTAGCTTTTAAACCAGGCTATAGCGGAAGGGGCAAAGGATAGGGATGTCACGGTGTCTAGTTGTAAGGAATGTGAAACCATGTCAAATGCTTTGGAGAGGTCTAGAAATATTGCAGATACAAAGTTATTATTTCTATGTTGGTTGATCTGATTGTTGAAAGACAGCAGAGCAGTGGTTGCGCTATGGTGTTGTCGGAAGCCATGGTGTGTGGGGGAGAGGAGATGGTGTGAGTTTAGGAATTGTGTTACCTGAGAATGTATACATTTCTCTAGTATTTTAGATAAGCGGGATAGAATGGCAATGGGGCAATAATTTGAGTATTCATAAGAGTTTTCACCTTTATGTAGTGGAATAATGTATGATACCTTCCATAGCTGTGGGACATATGCTTCTTGTATGGAGTGATTGATAAGAATAGAAATAGAGAGGGATAAGGATTCAGCAGCTATTTTTAGGAAGTTGGCTGTTAGATTGTCAGTGGCAAGGTTGGTAGGTTTCAGTTTTAGGAGGTGTTTTTTCATTGTTAGGTGGGAACAGGTGACAGCATAAAGGATGGGATGTTGTCAGGGCATTTGGTTGGGTTATATGTAGGGCTGTTTTTGGATAGTTGGAAGGATAGTGTTAAGATGGATTCTGTGAAGTAATGATTGAATTGGGAGGCTTTTCTTTTATGTTGGTGTTTGGTTTCATTTTATAAAATGAAACAAAGCGTATAACTTGCAAAATGATGGTATCATTAACAGTCATACCTGCAAACAATGTTTTTCAAAATAATTTAAAGTAAGATAGATTTTTTTTTTCACAGAAGCTACATAGAGCAGGATTGAAAAGTAAGAATAACTGTTTATTAGTGGAAGAGTGGCAAGTATTTCTGGCACTGGTTTATTAGAGATTTCTGTTTGATGGCAGTTCTAGCCCCAGTTATACCCCAGCCATGGAGGGATTTGAGTGAGTGGTTGGTACTGACTCACCCATTCTAGGATGGTGCTAATGGTGGAGTCCTGCTGTGGCTCTTGCAATTTGGACTCAGAAAGCACAAATCTGTAAAAATATTTTCAAACAATGTACCTTGAAATCAAAGCTATGCCAAATCATGCACTCACATTTGGTCTAGCACTTTAGACATCATACAGTGTTTTCTGGTCAGTGCGGGGTTGTTAAGACCATACTAAAAAAAAATCTTAATCCACCCACTTAATGTTAATCACAGTTCACAGCTTTGCCTCTCTTTTTCTGTATCCTGCAATGCATTTGGACAGGCAGTGCAAACAGGTTATAGGGGTTAGGGACATGACAGTCACATGGAAGATTGAGGTAAGACAAAAATAAATAAAAAGAGACTAGGATCTTGAAGTAATTAAATTTTATTATTATTATTATTATTATTATTATTATTATTATTATTATTATTATTATTATTATTATTATTATTATTCATGCACAATGTACTCACCATTAAACATTACATTTACCCTTCATTAGTATGATTTTCATTTCCTAACCACAGTGGATGCAGAAAATCAAATAACTAAAACAATCTACAGCCTAACCCATTTTTTTTCTGCAACATCTGCCACCAAATTTAGATCCTGTCCTCCTCTAGCTTAACTTGAATGGTCTCACCTGCTTTTTTTATCATTTCTTACCTAAGCATGTATTTTTCCTGCTACCTGCTGCATTGCTTTAATGCTATCAGATAGTGTTACCATCCAGTTGTGGCAGACAGGTTAGTTTCTGTTTTTGCACACTTATTTATAGCAATAAGCCTAGTCATATAAGCTGTACATGGTTATAAACTTACTGTACTAACTCTCTGCAATTTACTAAGCTGCACACATCCAGACAATTGTCTTTTTTTACTTCTTATAGCTCATTGCTCTTAGTATGAAATATGCATAGTGATGCAACTGCCTTGTTATAATATACGCATAGATACATTCAGTATTTATTTATTTGTTAAACGGGCAGGAGGTCTGGTCTGTGAATGCTTTTCAGCCATGATGCAGGTCCGTGAACCCTTTTCAGCCATGACGCAGGTGCAGCAGCATAAGAATACACAATACGATCCAAGTCATACCTTACATATTTCAAAAGAAATTGAAACAGCACATCAGACGTCAAAGAACTGCTGTACATATTACAAGAAAGATTGTGCATGCAAGAGAATAGCCTTGCATTGTACAATGTAGGTACCTGACATTATATTCATAGCTGTGATTCATCACTGGGGTTATCAGTTGTTTACACACTCCTATTAGTTCTAAAACTTACAGATAATTCCAAATGGTATTTGTTTCACTAAGATGTAACCATATTTGACCCTAGAGAACTGGCAAGTTGAAAACAGGTTCATACAGGGGTCAGTGTAATTTGTTTACAGACTAAGAAAAGGGTAACAGAAACAGGCATGTTCTAATGTGTTTTGTACAGTACATGTCAGGTATGGAACCCAGAATAAACTCATAATCTTAAATGAGAACAAAGGCAGAACAATGGATTCTTTTGAATTCTACACCACATGGATGATTGCATATGGGAAAATATGAAGTGATATAATTGCCCGCTCACCTAATTAAGATTCTTGGCAAGATGAACGTTCTGCTTATTGGTCAGTATTTTCTCTGAAGAAAAGAAAGCAATGCAGACAGTTCAGTGGACCTCAAAAGATGACAAAGTTGAAGTGCGGATTAGAGCTGATGAGATGGGGTTGAATAGACATCAGAAGGGTGAGAGCTGTTAACTTCAGTCTCTCCATAATGTGAAAGCAAATTGCTTTTGATGAGTGAAGGGGGTCGGAAATAATTTGAGCGTTTCAGATGAAAAGAGTGAAAATGAAGAAATGGAATGAGTTAATGAGTGTTTGTGTGTATTTGGAGTGTGATGGACAGCTCAGATATGCTCAGAAACTGAAATAAAATTAGAGTTTGTTGTTCTGGGGCTACGAAGCTTCCTGTGGTGAAGTAAAGGGGAAAGGTGAGGGGATTTAATCAGCAATGTTTGCTATAGCTTTAGGGAATGAGGGTGCCGCCAAATGGAGATTAACAAAATCAGTGTGGCACACAGCTGATAAGTTTCCCTCTTGGGATGGCATTACTTTAGAAATGCCTTGTGAATAGCAAAATTATATGTAAACTTTAAGACCAGCAGATGTAATGCAAATGCTTATTCATGCAGTAAGTTTGATTAGTGGCACTATTGATGTATGATTATATCTAAGTCTTTGAAATACATTGTGTATGGATAATAGCAGGGCAGCATAAAATGATCATTATTCACATTTAAATGCCATGACAAAAAATGGAGGACATGTCAGATAAATGAGAATACCTAATAAAACATGAATGTCCATTTGTAAAGCTGCAAAAAGATGAATTAGCTAGCAATGCTTTATGAAATATTTCACAGTCCTAGGTTCTAAACTTTTTGTAGTTGCATTGCATCACACAATATGTTACACTTTGGGGTATTAAATTGGATTTTTATGTTTGGTTGTCTTATTTCGCAATATTTACAGAAAAAAGTGGAGCATTCTTGCAGTCTCACAGTATAAAATTAAAACATTTTCATTTGCCACAGCTAAGTAACACCATTTATGTATGCAATCAGGTTAACTAAGCAGGGGCCAGTTTATTGCTAACAACCCGTTTTTTGCACTGTAGCTTAAATAACACTCATTGCTAGCGCATTTGAAGCTTGTGACCTTGTTGAATTCATGTTAGCTCGGTTAGACAGAATCATACATTAATTAATACTGCCACTAATCAGACTTACTACATGACTAAGCATTTGTATTACATTTTCCTCAAGTATGTACCCTGAAAATCTCAACACAAACTAAAAGATAAATAAACTTGTTATGAGAGTTTAAACTGTTTTAAAAGAAAGGGATGCTGCCACATCAGTTAAAATATATCAAATGATATAACATCATATGTCCATCCTATAAATGTGTACTACAAAAAGGCAATAGATGTGTGCTAATGTATCATGTTTCAAAACTTTTAAAAGCATAATTGTTGTCCATTCAAGCTGACATCTATTTATTTGGTCAGCAGCTATGGTTTATTTCTTCACGCATCAAAAATAATAATCAAGGAAAAGACAGGACAGATGTAAAAGCCTTGGAATATAACAAAGGATGCAAAATATAATTAGGTTTAAATATAAAACAGCAGAAATATCACTTGCATAAAAAGGTAAGTCTTAATCACATGCTACAAAAAATAAAGACCACAGTAATATAACTGTGGGATAGTAGAATGTGCTGGTAACCATTTGAAAAGTCAGGGCCTGCTAGTATCCCCTGAAAAAATATTTAATTGAAAAGAGTTATGTTCGAGAATTAGTCCTCTCCTGGATTTTTTGTCTTTTTTTTTTTTTGGCATATCAACATTTGGCATTTTGACTGCCAACATTTTCACATGAAGCTATATTTGCTTGCACCTCTACTAATTTTAAGACGGCTCTGATTTCCACTTGATTGTTGATATATTTTTATTAGGTATTCCCACCATACATGGAGTAAAGTGGGCATTTTTGAAACATTAAAATACTGGAGAAGATGCAAAAGCTGTGCACCTACAGTTACCTTAAAAGGCAAAATCTGTATCCATATTCGAAATGCATTTCTCAGGGCTGACATTTGACATGCTTTTGAAAGACAAACATAAGTCATGCATGTTGTTACAAAACCAGCCAGTGTCCAGAGCTACTTATGCAAATGTACAATGTATCTACTTTATAGATGTTTTATTTTATTTATATTTGCTTACCTGGATAGTGTGCTAACGAAAACTGAGCAATTACAGGCTCAGTCTGAGTGAAGTACAGAATGCTTCACAAAAAGAAAAATATAGAAATGTAACTAATAAGAGTAGTTCAGACCAGTAACACTGACAAACTGTATGCATACATTCTAGTGAACAAGCAGGGTGCAATGTACAGTATACACATTAGTTTCTAAAGTAGATGGGGATAATGTAAGTGGTTTGTACTGTGCTGAATCAGCAGCATTTGGCTTGACTGAAGAAGTGCTTTGTGAGCTGCATTCTGAATTTGGAGTAAGCATTCATTTCCTTTAGTTCGATGGGGAGACCTTGCCAAAGAGCAGGTGCCCGAGAAGAAAACGGATGTGCAGCACGGTGGGGTTTGGTTCTAGGCATAATGACTACTTGTGTGGTTTGTTAGTAGTGTCTCAGGTGGTATGAGCAGGTTTTGTCATGAAATCCAGCTGCAAGGGGAGCACGTGTCTGGAGCTGGAAGAGGAGGTTTTTTTTCATGAAATCCAAATGCAAGGGGAGTATGTATCTGGAAATGGAGTACTTTGTAGAGTTGGAGACCTAAAAGTAGGTTACATCTTTGTTTTATGGGTAGTCATTCGGCTTTTTCTAATGTGATTCAGTGATGCTCACAGACAGGTGAGTTTGTAATGAATCAGAAGATGGTTGTGTAAGGAAAAGATAGTTAAAAAGTCACATGCTTGGTGATTTTTTTTGTGGAGTTCCAAAAAGCATAGTTTTGGTATTGGAGGGGTTGAGAAGTAATGTATGCTTTATAAACCATTGGTGGAATGCATGTAACTGGAACTGGAGATGGCATTGAATGCTGCTGTGAGAGGGACCTGACTGGTAAGTGACCATGTCATCAGTATAGAGAATGAGTGGGAGATGGTGAGGTCACAAGGACATTTGTTAATGATTATGGAGAGGAATAAGGGGGGGGGGGCAAGAATGGATCTATATGGTACACTTTTGGTAACAGGTGCAGATTCTGATTGCGAGATTCCCATTTTTCTAGGGTCTGTTAGTGATGAACTTTTTAAAACAGGAAGCGATGTCTGGACTAATAACTACATCAGGTAGTTTGTTTTGGAGAACAAATGCCTTTGTAAGGTACATAAATATGACAGCTATAAGGAGGCCCCTATCAGTGTTTTGTAGGATGTTACTAGTTAGGGACAAAAGAGCTGTCATAGTATTTTGTCCAAGCTGGAATCCATGCTGTTTGGAGGAGAACATGTGGTATTGCTGGATATACATCCATCCATATGTGTATATATATATATATATATATATATATATATATATATATATATGGGTCTACGACACATGCTCGACTAGCATATGTCCGAATCACAAAACATCAAACACACCTACACAAAAGTGCTTAACATTGAGAAGTGCTTCCATGTATGTGTAGTTCAAAAAAAATCTACATTTTTGTAGGGGGGCTTCTCCACCCTGCACCCCCCCATCCCCCCACTTTATTATTCTCACTCCGAGATCGCACTACAGTGGGGAAAAGGGAATTTTCCCTTACCTGCACTGTAGTCCGATCTACAAAACTTTTGTTACTTCTTATAGGCACACATACATGGAAGCGCCTGTCAATGTTAAGCGCTTTCGTGTATATGTGTTCGATGTTTTGTGATTCGGACATATGCTAGTCGAGCATGTGTCCGGATCCCATATATATATATATATATATATATATATAGAGAGAGAGAGAGAGAAAGAGAGAGAGTTGAGTGTACACTATCTTTTCTAGGAGTTTGCCCAGAGCTGGAAGGATGAATATAATGGATGGAAATGAGAGGTACCATTTCGGCTATTTTTTGCTTAGGAAGGGGATTTAAGTAGAGCAGTTATCCAATTTTTGTGACATAATATTTTGGGTGAGACATAGCTAAAACATGTCAGTGAGAGGAAGTTAGAGATGCTCTCTGCAGTGATGTAGGAACCAGGGATTTATGTTGTCAGATACAGGAGGGGTGTTAGTGAGAATATTTTCAAGCAGAACAGAGAGTTCTTTGGGATTTATGCTTTTGAATTGCATATGGAAGATGGGGATGAATGGTGGTGGAGTGGGAAATGCAAAATCTCTGGGAGGTGTGGAATTTGTTGATGGGAGACTGCTAAATTCCTTAAGGAAATCTTCTGGAGAACATTTTGTTGAGACACACTGAATGGGGAAAAGTATAGGTGCATACTGTGTTACCATAATGCCACTGAGTGCAAGGAACTATTATTTATAAACCACAAAAAATGATTTATGGCCACAGGATAATATCTCAAATAGTTTTGTGAGCACTTATGAATAATAAGACTACAAGTTTAACAATGCATCCAGCAGAACAATTTGAAGGAGTGATGGATAGTAGATAGAGACATATGACACTGTAATGCAAAGGAAAAATGATATTTGCAGGTCTGGAAGAAGACTCATTTGCACCTTGCTGCATCCAACAGGAGGACTGCATCTGGAGGAAGATCACAGAGAATGACAACTGACTGAATATAATGGAGGAGATCTGAAAGGGGCTGAGCATGCATGGGTTAGAGCAGTGAGTAAGAAAGTTTTACCATATAACACATGCAAGCAGTGAAGAATGTGCCTTAATGTAAACGATGAACAGTGGCTTGCCTGAGGATGGCTACCAACAGTCATGACTACCAAAGCTGTTTGAACAACAACAGGTGGACTGACAAAAAACGATAAAACACCACGGACTGTAAGGTACCAGTAGCCCTGTCAATCTTGTCATTCTAGTCATCAGACAGTGATGCTGCTGACATGCAGCACATTTCATAACAATATGACAGATGATATCTCAATGATCTAGCTCATAGGTTGATGCATAACACAGCCCAGTGAAAAGACAGCCGTCTGGAAAGGGCTGAGCAGGGCAACTACAAAACATGGTAGGTACAGGTCACACTGGCTTATGATTTAATGTTGTTTATACAAAATATTTCACTATATGATGCAAATACGTCTGTGAGGAGAAGGGGATCTAACACGTATATATGTGTAAACACTATCTGACAGCCCAAGTGCTATACAAGTAACAGCAAAGTCCTCTGTTTCCTGTTATGATGACTCCATTTTGAAACAGGCTAACATACAAGAAACAGTCTTCAGGGGCAAGGTGCCAGGAGAATGCTCATAGCTAACACCAGCAACCTGCGCATTAATAGCTCATCACTCTTTTTAAAATTTATCTAGTATACTTGAGCACAGACTACACTTGTGGTTTTGTTAGCATAATTAAATATACAGCTGGATTGCTGAAAATGAAACTTAACTGCATGGATTAATTAGGTGACAACGGAGAAGATATGAGGGAATGTTTAGGAAATACAAGCTGCATTCATTAGAAAGATAGTGAGAATATGATAGGAAGACTAGGGAATAAAGAAGGGTGGAGCAGCTGACATAACAAGGTAAGAGTTTAATATTGACACAAGAAAACAATTTTTCAGTGAGTGGTTGCTTAATAGTTGAAATCATTTATCAGAATATTTATTTGTGTGTGTGTGTGTGTGTGTGTGTGTGTGTGTGTGTGTGTGTGTGTGTGTGTGTGTGTGTGTGTGTGTGTGTGTGAGTGTGTGTGTGTGTGTTTGTGTGTGTGTGTGTGTGTGTATTTATGTATTTTACATTTGCTAACCAAACAAGTCAGCTGGTCTGCTGATCCTTTTCAGTCATGACTTCAGATTTATTTATTTATTTATTTATTTATTCATTCTTTGTTGAGCTGGTAAAGCCCACTAGGCTAGTAGCCTCTTTCAGGTGAGACAAGATAACAGAACAGTGATACAGTTATGAAACATGCAAATGAGATAAGGACAATTCAGCTAATGTTTATCACATTAAGTAATGTTTAACGAAACATTAAGTAAAGTTTATCAACATAATACGTGCAGTCTAATGTATCTTCTTATGCATCTGGCCCCTAAAGCCAGCATAGGTGGTAACTGTGAGAAAGAACTTGGAATTACAGCATGTCTACAACAAAAACAAACAGTCCTCAGGGCATTTTACTTGTGCCACTACTCAGACTGTCTCGCTGGCATAGTGCACAGTATGTAGCATTTTTATGTAGGATAAACAACATAGAGACTTAATAATCTAATTTATTACCATATGTATCTGTGATAAAGATGAATGTTAAGAATGTGTTAGCAAAACATACAAATGACTGCAGCAACTTTAGAAATGTATTTTTTTATGTTTTAGAAACAATGGATATGGTTGCACATGATGGTAACCTAGAAAATGTATTTGATTTTAAGTAAAGATGAGGTTAAGCATTGCTAACTACAAATAAAACAATGTCTTAAATGCCAAAATGAACTTTAAATGACAACTGAAAAAAGTGAACTTTAAAGCATTAATGAATTGTGCATAGTTCACCATCTATATTTTCACTTGCTTGCTGATGGTTCATACTTTGTGCGTGTGTGTGTGTGTGTGTGTGTCTATATATATATATGTGTGTGTGTGTGTGTGTGTGTGTGTGTGTGTGTGTGTGTGTGTGTGTGTGTGTGTGTGTGTGTGTGTGTGTGTGTGTAGAACTTAATAGCACTCACAAAATGTTGACAAAATACAACTGACAAGGAAATGTTCACAGCAAACTTCACATGCTCTGAGGCACTGTCTTGGAGCACAAAAACCATAAGCATTCTTTTTTTTTTGCAGTGTTGCAAGCTCTCCTGGATCCCCCATATAGGAGGATTATATATACTAACTCCAAGATTTAACAATTGCCAGAGTAGGGGCATAGTCCCCAAACTTGGAAACAGTCAGTGTTGCACACCTGTCGACCATCTGTTTTGTCAAACATAGTGTGTCGACAAAACAGATGTCAGCATGTGGGACTTTATTATTTTACATGCTCAGATATATATCTCATATGATTATATAAAGAATGGTCAACATATTAAATGATCTTCACAGAAAACATTGACCAAAATATGCAAACAATTCTTTTCATTCACAAGAAATGTTAGCAATACCCCATACAAATTTCCTTTCTTGATGTTCTACTCATAACCTTACCAACTATTCAGCTCAAATCTGTCTGAATAGTGGTAGTGTTATGACAAGGGCTTTTTAAAGGTATGGTGAATGATTAGAATTTGGGACACGGGTAGTCTGCACCCCCTACTCCTCTTTAGTAACGCATGCTAATTCTAACCCAGTCTCTAAGCCTAACAGTGCACTTTACCTTCAAACAACCCTTGCCACAGCACTACCACTATACAAGACAGCCTGGATACACACACACATATATGCACACTCACACAAGCTCCAAATCTATTCCCTTCCTTTATCCTTACCTTAACCCAAAAATACACATACTTGAGGACAACCTCCCAGCCCTACCTCAAACCCACTTACCTTTGTCATCCAATCCAGAAGTTGTCCAATACAAAGCTCACACAGGCAGACTTTCACACAAAATGAAAGTTCACTTCATTCACACAAATGAGTGTCAACCAAGTGAACTAGAACCATATACTTTATATCTATATATATATAGATAGATAGATAGATAGATAGATAGATAGATAGATAGATATCTGTATGTGTATCGCTACATACTGAAATATTGAAAACTCATAAACATAATCAAATGGTGGAAAATAAGACAGACTCTCAAAAACACTGAAAGACTCATAAGACTGAATCACAAAACATTGAATACTTCTCCACTAAAAATTCCTGTATCAGTAAATCCCAACTACAAAACCAAGATCAAGTGTTGTCTTGGTAGTGATATTGTTAGGGAGAGGGTTTTTAGCAATGCAATGTGTAGGGTTAGGAGCAGGGGTGAGAGTTAGCACTATGGTTAGGGTTAGCGCACATGAACCAAATCGTATGTCTATGTGACCTTTTTACCCTTTGGCTTGGATGATGGTTGGGATATCTTGCAGGCACCTTAATGTTTATGGGCATCAGCTGAATTTAAAACCCTGTGTTTCTAAGTCAAGCCAAACAATCCATTTATGCTGTGCTGTGCTGATGAGGTCACTAAAAAGGCTGAATCATGCATGTCCATAGCTCATGGAATTTAGCTTTATTGACCTGTATGTTCCTGTAAGGACTTAAAGAGTAGAAAGCAAAAAGTCATAGGCATTCAGAAGCCACGTACATGAAACACTTTATGTCTTTAAGGGGCTATTTGTATATATCCCATGGGCGTCCATTACAGGAGGTTTATGGTATCACATAGTAAAATGCTAGCTTGGTTGGTTTGTCTTACAGTTATAAATACATACATACACATACACACACACACACACACACACACACACACATATATATATATATATATATATATATATATATATATATATATATATATATATATATATACACACACACAATGGCATTAAAAGATACCTTCCATTTGTCATGGTCATGTCTCTGTTCTGAACCAACATAACCTTACCTTCCTGTCATCTCCTTTCTCCTACTGGTTATCCCCCTCTGCCACAGGCACCTTTAAATAACAGGAACCCTGTAATCTTATAGCCTTTCCTCAATAACAGTCTATACTCTAATTATTTATCAATACATTAAACAATCTCATCTTCACATCTCAGAACTTAAGAATGTGTTACATGTAATTGATACATGCTTGTCTTTGCTAAAAAAGAATACCTTCTGTATATATGTTCATTATTTTACTGTAAGTTGTCTGATGAGTTTGTACCACTGCTCTATTTACATATATTCCATTTGTTAATTTTCAAATTGTTAGTGTCTATTTTCATATTGTAATGTCTGGAGCTTTTCTCCTTGGGTCTCCACTGAAAAAGGGTATCTACCCAGTTGGACTAACCCGGTTAACAAATGTGAAATAAATAATAAATAAATAAATAAATAAATAAATTAAAAAAAAAAAATATATATATATATATATATATATATATAAATATATATATATATAGATAGATATACACGCACATATATTTAAATAAATAAATAAATACATATATATCTACATGAGTGTCTCAACTAATAGTGAATACTCACAAGACTGTTTGCTCACTCATACCAGTTATGCCCATCTATATGTATAAGTGTGTGCATCTGTGTGCCAATAAAAACGTTGAGTTCCATTTAACAACACTATATAATAACCTCTTGTTCCCAGAATTATGGCTTTAGGAATACAGACAAATCTGAATGAGGAGGTTTCAAACTATCTTCTGTGAATAGCCTGCTACCTGCATGCTCCCAACTGCTATGATTTAGGCATAGTGCTTTGACTTTTGACCTCTAATTTTGCCTCTCTTGACGCTCTCTTCAGATTTTCCTAATATAGAATGGTGTGTGTGTATATATATATATATATATATATATATATAGAGAGAGAGAGAGAGAGAGAGAGAGAGATACATGGGTCTACTTTGTTTTATCAAATTTACACTTACCCGAACATCAGAAACATGAGACGACTACACCGAACACTTAATATACCAAAGCAAAGAATCACAGATATTTTTAAAGGATAGTGATGCAGAATCTTTTGTTTATACCAAAAGTTTTAGCACTGGATTTGTGTGCAGTTATATGAACATTCACTGGTTATGGTCAGAGTAAGAGGAAGGGGTTAGATGTTTTGGCATGCTTTGGTACTGGGTATGTACACGGGTCATGTTTAGTGGTACTGTTAGGAGAAGGATGTTTAGTAACCTAATGTGTAGGGATGGGGTTATGGGTAAGGTTAGCATTAGCACACAAGTATGGTGGCACAGAGGAACAAAGCTGGCAATGTCAACACCTAATTTAAGTGACTTGACAGTTAAGGTAGTGGAAAGGGGAAAATAAGGTGGATGGATGCACTGTCTTGTCTCTTAGACACAACAAAAAAGGTGGATGAGAGACTGAATGACTCAACAGAGGATTGGGGTAATAGGATAAGGATAATATTCCAGGGGATCGGAATCGCCAGGGATGGGCTCCAGGACAGGGCAGGAACAGGAAATGACCGACTTCTTACACTATGAGGAATTTAGTCAAGTCTTACCGAACTTTAACAGAAAGGAAAGAAATGTGGTCCTAATCAAATTAGAGGGGATCATGAATATTGAGCAGAAGGCACAGTTAATCATGTCATTATGCATTTTTGAGTAGGCAAGAAGGGTATTTGTACAGAGATAATTACATATATTTTAGAAAAGTGGATTATGCTGAACAGAAAGAGAGGGTCATGGGTGGATTAGAAGTCTGGCAGAAAACTGAGGAAGTACTCAAGCTAGCAAAATGGGTCAGGGATGAAGTATTCAGGGATAATGACACACTTTAAGAAATAGGCTAAAAGGTAAAAAGAGGAAAAGGCCACTGTGACTATATAAGAACGGGGTGCTAGTAAGTAAGTGAAAAAGAATAAAGCATAGAAGAGGAGGAAGAGAACTGTGAATTGCTGAAGAGGCACAATACAAAATGGCTAGAAGAAATGCAACTAAGATGGAGCAGGCCATAAAGGCAAAAGCTAAAACAAAGTAGGACAATGGGGCTGAGAAACAGAATAATGTACTTTTAGATGTATAGCAAAAAGGAGGTCAAGAGGTACAGATGTGTCTGGTTTGTGCAGTAATGGGAGAGACATCACAGAACTTATTTTGGAAGTGAAGTTCCACACATAACTGTATTGCAAAAGATTCGCTTATTCACAGCAGAATAAATAAAGAAGTAAAACAATGTTTATTTGCTTTTGTTCACGATGAAAGTCTTACTGAGCTAAAAGTAGTCCCTTTTCAGAAGAGGCCTGAGATGAAAAGTTCCAAATTTATACAGTGCAACTTACACAAGAGCATGAGAACAAGGAACAATTAATACAACTATATGAAAAACATAATGCTGAAGGCAA
Organism: Protopterus annectens; assembly: GCF_019279795.1. Lineage (NCBI taxonomy): Eukaryota > Metazoa > Chordata > Ceratodontiformes > Protopteridae > Protopterus > Protopterus annectens. The sequence continues at coordinate 1,019,563,841 of NC_056748.1, read as the reverse complement.
TAAAAAAATTAATAATTCAAACCATGTCAGCTTGCACAGAGAAAATATTTATTGATTCATAATGCCACATCAGCAGTGGTATTATGAAAACTGATTCATTTACTATATCATAGGTGTATAACAGGATTGTAATAAGGAGGAGGACTTACCAGGGAGGCAGCCTAGTTTATTGTCTTTATTTATTTTATTGAATAGATTTGTTAACTGTTAAGCCTACGGGACACAGGTCCCCAGGAGCACTGTCAGAGTCACTGAGATGACAAGTGTAGATAGAGGAAATCAAACCCTGTACCATTGGCTACAGGAACCAGCTCACTAGGAGTTCAAATCTGTAATCATCTGCACTAACTGACATCTTTTGTGTAGTTTTCAGATGAAAACAATCACGGAGGTAACAATCCAGGAAGGAATGTTACCATAATATGCATGAAGAAAGGTTCATCATTATCCATTTAACCCAGCCCAGCTATTCAAATATTGGAGTTTCAAACTTGGACAGTGTCCTAACAATGCTAATCATTAGATTTTCTTGATTAGGTAGATGGGGAAGAATTAGGAGGGTATTTGTAAAAAATAAGGAAATTTGATGAGGAAGTGAAGGCAAACACCACAACTATTCAAGCACTGAGAGTTGTGAGTGACAATCTTTGGTGACATATTGCCATGGAACGGAAGAGAATGTTGCAGGAGTTACTGAAAGTTCTGCATTTCCCAGCATTGTTGCATAGAAAGCAATTAATCAAATGCAGTTGTGTATCAGTGGATCAGTTTGTCCTGAAGGTGGCAGTGCTGAATTGAGCTTGAGCAATGTCTGCTAAACAGGTAAAGTTGGATATATACTGTATGCCATGTAATGTGTGCTTGTCATTTGTGCTGCCTGAATCCTGGTTATGTTCTAGTCACCCAAAATCCATGAAAGACTTCTTCTGTTTTGAATAAGTGAGTTAATGCTATTTGTGCAGCACATATACGTTTTACATTATTTATGCTTTTATGTGTCAAAATTGTTCATATGCTTATAAACAATTGCATTAATGTACTGCTAAATATGAAAAACAGCCTGAAAATGGATTTGATACAATTATGTGCAAATCAGTAGGTATATTTTGGTTCTCAAATGCTGAGAAAATCCAGATAATGAGAAGGATTTACAAAAGCAAAAATACCATATTCAACTCAACGATTTAAGGTCAAACTCTATCCATGTCTAGGTCACCCATTTTACAGTCTAACACCTCCCAGTCAAAAGGAGACCCTGTTCCTGTCATGGATTCTCAGCTGCTGGAAATCAGGAGAGATTATTACAGAAATGTACAAGATTATGAAATTTATGAGGTTAGGACCCTATGGTGGTAGTTCCAAAAAAAAAAATCTCCAGAAAGCAAGAAACCCTTAAGCATGACCAAGTAATCACATTTCATTAAAGTGATCAAAGGTGGCTTTTCTGTACTTCAAAATGCATAAGATCAAATTGTGTTATTATGACATATATTTAGAGGTGTTGGGTAACAGAAAGCTAAGTCATAGGGAGTACCATGCCAGCACAGAAATTTTGGATATTGGTCTTTTTGTTTGCATAGGTGTGATTAATCACATGCTCGCTTACAAACAACTTTCTTAAGTCACATAGACCATAAAATGTATTTTTATGATTATTAATTACAATTTTATACAGCTACTAATGTAAGAATGTGTGATTTCTTGTAAAAATAAACCATATTATATATACTGTATGCCATGTAATGTGTGCTTGTCATTTGTGCTTGTTTTATGCACAATATTTTTGTTTACCATTGTATTATCATTCAGTTATACACTTTTGCATGCTTATGTATAGCATCTCTGTGTGCACGTGTGTGTGTGTGTGTGTGTGTGTGTGTGTGTGTGTGTGTGTGTGTGTGAGTGTGTGTGTGTGTTTGCATGTGCGAATGTGTGTGTGTGCGAATGTGTGTGCGTGTGTGTGTGTGTGTGTGTGTGTGTGTGTGTGTGTGTGTGTGTGTGTGTGTGTGTGTGTTAGATAAACTGTGATGGTGTGATATATGTCACGCAGTGTGTTTCTGAACTTAAAAGTCTGCATACATCATTAAAGAATGTGGAAGGCTAGCAATTAACTGTTTATCATATCTGCTGGATTAGCTGGCTGTATATATATTCCATTCAAACATTGTTCGATGAAAATGATGAGTAAGCTAATTTAGTTAGAACTGTCAGACATTTGGGGATGGACAGCACTTTCAAAATACATCAGTGCAAAATTATTTTCCAATACCAAGACACAATCTGTGTTGGATATGCAGAAAGAATAATACCAGTGGCATTTGTTGGTACTTTCTTTAATGCATAAATTCTTGAGAGCAGTTTGCAGCTGTGAGATTTCATAGTTCTTTATGTTCAACTGTAGAACTGCATATCACCTGACTGTTAATTATACCTGCTGGAGACATGTAGTGGTTACACTTGTTGTTATGGAGAATGGAACATGCAACAGAAAGCTGTTGTTCTACAGATACAGTCTATCCACAGAGGCAGATAATAAAGTAATGACTGTGAATAAATGCAAGATGTGCCAGTAAATATTGGTGTAAACAGTGTCTGGGGTAAGGTGGTATGATAACTATACAGGCATTTCTGTATTATTTTAGATTTCTGCAGAACTATGAATCAATTTCCCATGCTTTAATATAGAATACTGTCAAAAGCCATAATACAAAGGATTATAATTGAGTTTCCAATCATAACTGAGCTGTTATATGCTGCAGAAATGGATATCAAGCAATTTTCCTTGAAGACAGAAGCCTAGCTTGAGGTATGACTCTTGAATTCCATTCTGAGAACATATATTTACTTAATTATGATTGAAATCCAAGTATAATTATTTGCAATATATGGAGGTTTACCTGTTTCATGTTCTACTACTACACACACACACACACACACACACACACACATATATATATATATATATATATATATAGAGAGAGAGAGAGAGAAAGTGAAACAGTGGGATGAGACAAAGAGAGAGAGACTGAAGAGAGAGAAAGTCTATGAGTGCTAAGAGTTTTATGGCTTTGAAGGCTGTAATACACTTAGGGCTGCCACATAATTCTTTGTAGTACATGGAGATTAAGTTACTCCAGTTTTCTGCAAAACAAAAAAAGATAGCATTGGAGCATTAAGTGCTTTAAAGTTCTGAAGGTGATATACTCTTAGGGCTGCCAAAAAGACAGTGGTCAGAAGCAAACTATGTCTCTGTTCTTGAGCTTACAAATCTGTAATACAATGTGTACTGCCACTACTTTACAGCTGCTTTAAAAGCTGTAATATAATTTGGACTGCCACTATTTTACAGCTGTTTTAAAAGCTGTAATAAAATTTGTACTGCTACTATTTTACAGCTGCATTAAAAGCTGGGATATAATTAGTACTGCCACTATTTTACACCTGCATTAAAAACTGTAATATAATTTGTACTGCCACTATTTACAGCTGCTTTAAAAGCTGTAATATAATTTGTACTGCCACTATTTTACAGCTGCTTTAAAAGCTGTAATATAATTTGTACTGCCACTATTTTACAGCTGCTTTAAAAGCTGCAATATAATTTGTACTGCCAAGCTGTAATATAATTCGCACTGCAACTATTTGCTTTAAAAGCTGTAATATAATTCGTACTGCCACCATTTTACAGCTGTTACAGATGATTTGGCTTCCTGCACTGTTCTGTGCTGTCTGCTGTTTGTGGAAATAATGTGGGTAATACAGACTGCAAACAACAGACTGTTACACTCTAGTCTCACCCTGCTGTTTGCAGACTGTATTACCCACATTATTTCTATAATATCATAACTACCTGACAGCACTGCATATGCACATACATCATAAACACCATGCACTTGTACTGTCTTCTCAGTGCTGTGCTGTGACAGAAGCACAGAGTTTTTCATCACTCAAGGTACTGCATTAAAGATCATATTGATGATAACGCTAACATTAGAAATTCCCATTGTAAATGCATTATGAAAAATGTAGTGTTTTTTCAGCAATACAGTACTTTGACCACATGCGATGTCTTGCATGTTTGACATCCTCTCTGTCGATGATTGCATTACTGCTGTATTATTCATCTCACTTAGTCACCATGCTTGTTCTAATAACATATACCAACAAAACCACACAATTCGTGTGCAAGGTATCAAATCAAAAACACATCTTCAGACATTCAGAAAGTATGTGAAAGACCTTTGACAATCCCATCACCAGATTCCTCCAATCCCAAGAAAGAGGGCTCGATATGAAGACTACATGAATCATTAATAAAAAGGTCAGTATGCTCTACTAAACTATAAGATTGTTTAGCAAAATCACATCATGGTCATTGAGCTGCTGTCCCTTGTAAACGATGATTTACTGATTGAAGGTTGGCTGGAACTCACCAAATGACTTGGTGGATGGCTGAATATTTGTGTTTCATTTATGTTTCTGAAGCTCATAGTCTAGTGGATAGGAAATGTTTTTTATATGTTCAGAATGAAAAATATTTGCTTAGGCTTGTCATAGTCGAACAAGACAGTTGCATCAGTGCATTTCATTGCACTGGTCACAGGTGGACGATGTGCATAAATATGGTGCACCTGATATTTTAGTGGCAATGCAGGTGCCATGACTGTTTCTGCTGTGACTGGCACTGCCAAACTTTGTTTCTTAATCTTCCAAAGGAAGAATTAGCATAAACAACTTGATCTTTTTATAATTAGAGCAAATCAGCTTTTTGAATTATGATCAGCATTTGCACTTCACTGTTAGCCAACATCACTGGTTCAGGCTAAGCATAGTTCTTTTATAATCAGGTTTTGTACATTATATGGAGTACAAAAAGTAATTTAAAGTGAACTTTAAAATGAGAGTTCCATCTATAGCAGTAATATGTTTAGATAACTCATGTAAGATAAAATATTAAACTTCTACAGATGAATAACTCAAACAGGTTTCTCATCCTGTCTCTGGCACTGGTTTATTACCTCTTAAAATACGCCAACTCTAAATGATTAAATGATTAATGACAGATACTCTGCTGTTCAACCACAGAGGTTCTCATGGGATAATAGTGCTTTTTGTTTTATTCTCAAAGGATTAATCATGAGGGTTCTGCTACATGCACTCAATCATTCCAGCTGGGAATCTCCTAGTGAGATTGCAGTCCTATGGCCCACTCATTCCTGCCCTAGAATCCTCCATCAGCTTGTCCACTATATGGCAAGAGTTGGGTAGTAGGGTGTGGGCCAGCTTGGTATAACCTGTGGAGTTGTCTACCCTCTATCTCAGCCGAGCATCACTCTTCTTGTCCCTTGCAGCAGCTCTTCTGAGCTCCACTATAGCTGCCCACAGAGGGGAAGCACAAGCCTCTACACACTGGCTCCCCTCAGATTTATAGTGTGACATATACATGGCAATGTGGCTTTTCTGGCCTCACGATCAACAAGGTCAATATCCAGTGCTCTCCCTTGGTGTCAACAATACAGCGAGCCAAAGCTGCCACCCCCCCCCCCCAAGGACAAGCTGGCAATTGCCACTCACTCCTGTCCTCCCCACCAGCTCTTGCAGGTGTCCAAGCTGGTGCCATGGGCTAATATTATTAGGAAATGTCCCGTCTGGAATCACAAAACAAAACTGTACTTAAAATGAAAAATCAAAAACTGTTCTGAAATGAATTTATACTACTGCCTGTACATAGTATGATCCAGTTCTGATTCCTGAGTTGGCAACCCTCAACTCTAATTTGAGGAGAAAAAACAACCTAACACTTCTCACCTGTCTTCAATGCTATAAAGGGTGCCATTTCCAATGTGGTGCATTTTCCAACTCTCAAAAAGCAGAAAAAAAAGTGTTTTGTTTTGAAAACTGTACAAGATATATCACACACGAAGAGCTGATAACATCATTTTACTCTGCAAAAGTTATATTTCTGTACAAGCAGCTGCCCCTTGCGCCCTACTATAGCTGCACTTCAGTAGTATGTCTGTATAAGCAGCTGCCCCTTGTGCCCCACTATAGCTGCACTTCAGTAGTATTTCTGTATAAGCAGCTGCCCCTTGTGCCCCACTATAGCTGCACTTCAGTAGTATTTCTGTATAAGCAGCTGCCCCTTGTGCCCCACTATAGCTGCACTTCAGTAGTATTTCTGTATAAGCAGCTGCCCCTTGTGCCCCACTATAGCTGCACTTCAGTAGTATTTCTGTATAAGTAGCTGCCCCTTGCGCCCCACTATAGCTGCACTTCAGTAGTATTTCTGTACAAGCAGCTGCCCCTTGTGCCCCACTATAGCTGCACTTCAGTAGTATTTCTGTACAAGCAGCTGGCCCTTGTGCCCCACTATAGCTGCACTTCTGCACTGCACATCTGAAAAAAATGTTACTTGACTTAATTTTGACTTTTGCCACATATGCATTTTTTTGTTATAACAAATGCAACAAACTTTTATCTGTAAAGGAAGTCTTCAGTATTTATTCTATCAGACTACCCGTTGACCCCTTGACGTATTCTCTGTTTGTTAGCATTCGACTCAGTCTGATCAAAACTTTTAATCAAAATAAAATTGTATACAAGTAAGAAACTGAGTTTAAGTTAATTATATATAATTAAACAGAATGACTGGAACTCAGAAGGCATGTATACATGGAGTAATTGTGTTACACAGGTAAAGTAGTAATTTCAGTATCCTGGGATTTCACACACATACTTACTCAAATTGGACTTTCTGTGTCACAGCATAGCACACACTATGAAGAATGTAAACGTAGTTGGTATTTATGATATGCACTGTATGTGTATACAAAAAGAATACAGACAGGTAGTTATTATGACATGAAGGAAAGACATTAATGAATATGGAGTAATAGACTGTAAACAAAGTTATTGGTACTAGACTAACCAGATGTTACAAATCTGTGACAACTTCCTGGACTGAAGCCATTCTATGATGAAAGAGATGGAAGTGTAGCAAGTGGAACACATAACGGAAAGTAGCAGGAAAATAAAACTATGTTTCTCGGATGAGAAACATTATAAATAATACACATAATAATGCACATTGCTGAACCTTACTTCAACTGGTGCTCGCATGACCCCCCCCCCCCCACATTCTGGCCTATCCACACCTTCCAGATTACATTTTTCTTCCCTTTCTTACATCGTGTCTTACTCTTCATTCTTATTTTTCCTGCATTCATTTGATACATCCTAACCAGGAAAGACTGCACTCTGATAACTGTGGAGGAAAGAAGTGCATTGGGAGTTTGGGGATTGCTAGACCCTCCAAGAGCACTGGGGGTTCTACATGTTCCGAGGTGCATTTTAAATTAATTTTTTTCCAACCATTTGGTCTGATGATGGCCTGAATAATAATTAGGGAAAGAAATTAAATCTTAATTTGAATTTAAAGGAAGAAATAAGTTGTATCCAAGTCTTAATGATCAAAGTAATCAACATAACAATAAAATGAGAAGAAAAATTACTCACAAGTATTAACAAATCATATCTGAGTAGTGTACCTGTTATCTTCCGTGTATCCTCTTTTGGTTTATGACTGATGAAGTTTAAGGCACAAATGGCCACAGTAATTTATTTCAAATTGCTGTTGTATGTATATACAGCATTGCCTCCTCACCCGTGTCTACAAAAGATGTTGTTATCTGCTATCCCATCTGATGTCAAACTTTGATGAAACTGAAAAATCTAACCGAACATAACATATTTCAAACTGTTACTGTCAGACTTATATAAACAGCATGCTTCCTTTATCCCCCCAAAACATAGAAACCTGTATATGTATTTAATGTTTAATTGTGAGGAAAGTGAAAAAAGAAAGTAATGATCAGAGAAACATTTCCAACTTGTTACTCCTCTAAAACTTATTACAGTTTCATACTTCCTATTCTTCTGAAAATGCACATTGATGCACAAAACCTGCTGTTCTATTACGTTTTTAAGTGAATTTTAATAATATTTAAAATCTATCCATGATATTGGGTGTTTTGTTCCCCCCACCAAAACACCTCCTTATTGTTTTCCCCTTATCCTAATGAGTGCATTGCTGGCAAAAATATCTGAATGAATGAATGAATGAATGAATGAATGAATGAATGAATGAACAAACAAATAAATAAATAATAAATAAATAACACTAACATCACACCCCCATTGATAGAAAACTCAGCTTCTTTCTTCATACCATGCCCTCTCCAAGTACCAGTCATGTTACACTTGATCTTTAAAGGCTTCTCTGCAACTTTCAAGTATAACGTGACTTGAATGAACATGTCAAATGCATCTCCACCTCTTAGTGTGCCCAATGTGCTCTGGGCACAATTTCAATAAAGAGGATGCCCCAATACATTTAAACATTTCTTTAGATAGTTTTTAGAGTAAAGAAACACCATGTTTCATTGCTGTGAAAAATAAATAAATATTTGTGGAAAAGCAGCCCTGGAAGAATGACACCCTAGGCAGCTGCCTAGTTGTCCGATGTGTAAAGCCAGCTATGATACTATATATAGTAATAAATTATACTCTTTCCAATATTTCTTTTTCAGGGTCAAATGAGAGTAAGAGGTGAGCTCAGCAATTGTCTCAAGGAGCAGAAAAGTATTCATGGAGGCATATCAGGCCAGAGCATAGTACACACAAAAATGCCCATGCTCACAAAAAAATCATACAGTCTTATGCACTAATATGCACACACACACACATACACACGCACGCATGCACGCACGCACACACACACACACACACACACACACACACACACACACACACACACACACACACACGCGCGTACACACACACACATCCTCTCATAAGCATACCACTCACTATCTTATCACCAAGTCATTTTTCAACATAACTTTATGATGAGAGTGAGATATGAGACCATGTTGACAGCTCATGAGGACACAAAGGGGATATGCAGACTGCGCATATACTGCAAGAAAGCTGGAAAAAGAAATGAGAAGAGCAGAGGTTAATTTAATTTAACTGAAGAAAATTATATTTAATATAAAGTTAGTGACTATTATTTTTGGGTAGGCACTGCGGTGGTGGTGCTGCGGTAGTGTTGTCATCTCACAGTTAGACGTTGCCCGTTCGATTCTCAGTTAGAGCGTCTTCTGTGTGGCAACATGCATGAACGGGCGTTCCTTCGTTGAAGGTCGTGCATTAGGCCCGGCAAGCCAGCACGTAAAAATCTACTGCCAATCATTAGCAGACCAGAGTTCCACTGTGGCGACCCCTAACCTGGAAAAGCCGAAAGACACAACAACAACAACATTTTTGGGTAGGCAAAATCTCTCTCAGCACTCGTCATCAGGAGGCTGTGATTCTTGCAACCCCTTACTTATTATTATTAGATCTGAGAGTGTTCCACCACAGCGAAAAGGAATTCATTTTCAAAAGTTTGACCTTTGCAGACCATGAAATGTGATTAATTGTGTAAAAATTGATGAGTGAGCCTGTGCCCTACCTACTCTCCTTTCCTCTCTCCTTATTTTCTGTATCCCTTGCCCAAAAGGCTATGTGCTCACAAGTCTAGCAGAAATGCATTTCAGTTCTTGCAGCATTTTTGTTGAATATCTTCTGACTTCATCAACAGTCCTTTTCAAACATAAACAGTATCACTTGACAGAGTAGCAGCAGCTCTGGAAACAATCTTATTACAGAGAAAAATGTAGGAATAGAAAACACTTCCTTTTTTACAAGAGCATCCATTGCTGGAGGAAGTGTTTCGTTATCAAAGAATTGGACTATAGGACCTCATTTTTTTTCCTCGTAAGAAACCTTGTCAGTGAACTTGCCCTGGAAAGAAGCTCCACATAATATACCTGTGCCCATACTATCTCTACTGTTACCTCAAATGCTCTTCCCTAACCTCATCTCCCCCTCTTTTGATGACACGGAGAGAGATAACCACACAGGATAGTGACTTTCTGAAGCCTCTCCTAATCTCTAGCTGCTCGGATATTTTAAGATGTCATAGAAGGCAATGATTTTAATAAAACAAAGGCTGGCTGACACAACATGGCAAAAGAAATGCACACAGTGACATTACAAGGTACCATAGATTTAACCAGAAGCTTACTTTTTGTGACAAGATTTCTGGGTAAATGATCCTGTCACAGGAAACTGCACAGAATATACATGTAGATCAGCATGATAAATGTATAATACTGGATTTATGTACTATCATCAAAAACACAAAATATTGAATAGCAAGTGCTTCAGCAAAAATGCTTTGTTACTACCTTATCAAAAAGTTAACAAAATGAAATTAAACAATTTTTAAGGGGGGGGGGGCAAGCAACTCTGGACCCCCCCACACACACACACAAACATCCCATGCTAATTATATACACCAACTCTGAGAACACACTGTGGGGAAAGGGCAAATCTTCTGCTCTTCTCTGTATCTCAGTCTTTCACAGAAAAAAAAAGTCTGCCTTGTGCGATTACATGATTTTCAATAACTCAAGCTGACTATTTTCTCTTTGATAACAAGAAGATTTACCAAATTAATGTCAACCATAACACCTTCAAGGACTACAAACAAGTGAACCTAGGTGATCTGAACTGACTTTCGCTGCTGAAACATTAACAAGACAAGAGATACTACAAAAAATATTGCAATGGGCCATTCTTTACAATTAAGATCTACTGTGATGGCTGGTATAATTGATAAAGCACATTCTGAAAAGTAAAGCTGTATTAAATTGTTCACTAGCTTCAAATTCTTTATATAACCACAATAGAACAGAACAGAAAAGCAGCCCCAGGAAACCAGAAAAAATAATCTTTTCACTGATTGAAAGATCAGAGACGCTCCATCCACATTAAGAAGCCCACAACTTGTCAACCAGAAGTCAGAGGGGTACGATACCGTTGTCATAGATTGTGTGCTGGGAAAACATCATTTGCTGAAAATCGTTAGCAAGATAGTGCTGTCTTTCAACTCCTAGATCCAGAATGATTTAGAAAGATCATCGTCTGGATAAGTAAAATTTTACTGTTCCTTAATGGTTGGATAAAAACAACTTGTAAGAGATTCAAAACCTTTTTTCTGATATTTGATAGTTGGCACCTGCTATAAATTCTGTTTTGTCATTATAGATTAAATTATTTGCTTCAGGATTTAAATTCTCCCTAATTGCAAGAAAGGTTCTATTATTGAGAAACTATACAGGCTGGAAAGTATCCTTCTCATAGGAATGACATGCTTTCCAATGTCATTCCTCCAGACACTGGAAGACAAGGATAGTGGTGTCATTAATTATGCTTTCTAATATTTTACTGCAAAAATAAAAATATGCTGAACAGAAATGGTCACTGGTTTTAAGAATGAAAGACACGTTACATAGACTTTTGCTTTTACTTCTTCACAGCAATACATGGAACAGAATTGGCTGTATCACATGGGTTGTACCATGAATCACCAACTTCCTTCTTAAAAGGACAAAACAAAAAAAAATGCCCAAAAACCAACAGGGTAAAAAGGTCTTATTTTTCTTTTTCTTTTTTGCAGGGGACAAGCAACCCTGCACCTCGCACTTTCTTTCTTTGTATATACATATCCTCTAAATGTATCAAATGGAAGCGGTTAGATGAGTTTAGCTCTGCCAAGAATGAAATCCTGCTACAGGCACTCAGGAAAGAGGTCCCCACCAACCTTTTTGAGACCATATGTGGGGCAAAGTGGTTCATGATATCAATAGTGTGGGTGGGAGGAATTTCACTGCACTACAATGTGGGAAGCAAAGCAATAACACGATGAGGCTGGTCTTACAGAATGCATTCAGTGTTAAGGAGAAAATGCTGCAACAAGATGGAGATGCCTCCTGCTGCAAACCTCACAGATAAAAAGTCATTCTTGGCACCCCTAGAGGGAGATCATGATGAAATGAGTATTATACAAGGGGGCAGAGCTACATGTTCTGGGAGCAGCCAGATAGTAGATATCTCACATAGAAACTGGTAAAGTTAGTAGCCATACTACATACGCTATATAGTAATTGTTGCCTGCCTGACATCAAGGAGCATGCACTGACTACTGCATGTTTCTGCACATATTCATCAAGTGTTCAGACTCAGGGGCCTGCCAACATGCATCCATCTACCATTTGCATGGGCACCACAGGACATCATAGCTTGTTGAGTGAGCACATTACTCTAATGTTTCATGATTTCGTTTCCTGCATATTCACAGGACAGACATTTGCTATAGTGACACCTGTAAAGGCAGGGTCAGAACAACAGTCTAAGTTCAGCACCTGCACAGTGTCTGACAATGATGTTAACAGACAGAGTCACAGTCTCATGAAATGCTGACACTGTCTCCTGGCATGTCCTATGTCCTCTACACAGGATGACAGTGTGGCCTCTCTCACATCTGCTGCCTAGAAGATGCACAGTGCCGGTAGTTCGCTATTCCTGACAAGGAAGCTCCAGTGTGACTGACAGCAATATTATCACTGGGCTGGCGGTGACAGACAAGAGCTCTATATCTGATATGTAAATGCCCACTGTATAGCAGGCTATCACTGGTTCAAGGTGCCAGTCACAGTCAGAACCACACACAAATGTATAGGCAGCTCTACATACTAATCAACAAATGCATTGGGCTATAATCTAGGTACAGCCTACAGTTACCCACACTGACCTGAAGATTATTGAAATGATGTGTTACCCTTGCAAGAATGTGACCTAGCACTGCCAATGTCTATGTGAAACAATGAAGTCCAGGGATGATGCCATAATTAAACAGCTGTGGTCTATGGTGGTGCAAATTACACCCGTGGCCACCTTGATGTGGATGTCAGCTAGTGCCGCCACTGGTGCCCTATACCCCAGTGTTGCCCATGTTTGGCAGCATGTATGCACAACTGCTGGTTGCACAAGATAAGGGAACAAAGTCTGCACCTGCCACAATTAAGGTACCAAAATACCTCACCACATGCTGGGGACAACTAGCTTGCAAAGCCAATCTGAGTGGAACCGTGGGCTTCTCCTACATATTGTATTCCACCAATTCTGTCAAGTTTGCATCTTGGGGATCTTCTTCACTAGATATGTCTGTCCATCACAGGTATCACACTGAGCAAACTACATGAAACTATAGTAGCTCTCCTACCCAGATAGCAGCAGAAATTACTATGGCACTGATAACCCCTCCCTGTGACCTACATCTCAGCCTTATTGACCAATAGCCCCATGCCTTCTGGTTGCAGAGGCAGCCTAGCATCTTTGTGTCCTTTGACACCTGTGCGTAAGATGATGTCTGTGACCCTCACTACCTACCTTTCTGAACAATGTATGTGGAGATGTCTGAGTCACAGTGTAACTCAAGCATGCACAACCCAGCATAGCCTCTACAGACTGCTACTTGTATCACATTGTTCAGTGTGACAAGAAAACTGTCAGCATATATGTATCAGGGCCCAAAGAGATGGGATAGATCTTGCTGCATTGCCTGCGCTGCTGTTTATCATGCACAAAAATGTCTGGAGCATGTGGTACAGCTGCTGGTTACTGGTTTTCACCATCAGACTTACCATTGGGGGATTATGTCCTATAGCTTGTTATGGGTCCTGCTGCTGTGGGTGTAGAGGGTTCTGGGAATGTAAGATGGTCTGCATACTTCCTAAAATCAGATTATGTAGCATGTGGTATATTGTAAACACTGGTTATGACTTATGCAGCAGAATTAAAATTTCTGCAAGCTAAACACATTCTCTGCTACAGTCCTGATTTGGGTGCGGATAGTATTATGTTGATGTTTAGCCATACTTTTTGGCTTTATAATGGCATTCATCGATAAGGGCTGCAGTAGCTATTCTGCATTGGCTGCAACACTTTAGTGACATATAGTGGATGTAGAAACATGGGAGGGTTAAGACATGTGTACATATTGTCTGAGGCATATGGCTGCACCAGTGTGTCTTCGCTTACCTACTATATGGATCTCTGGATTGTCATTGTACAGAAAGCAGCAGTACAGCTGGGAGGCATTTTCACTCTCAGGGTGTTGTACAGACACATGGATTATGAGCATCTAACATTGCACAATGTGTGGAAGTTGATGGAATGATCTGTGGAAACTAAATGGGGGTTTTACTGCCATAGGGGCACAATCAATAGCTGTCATAGATCCAATACTTCAGAAAAGCAGGCAGTAATATAAAAGCTACTAATGATGGTGGTTCTCTCTAGGCCACTGCCATGTTGTGGGAGCAGATGTGCTCAGCACATGTCAGAACTTCATCATGGTCCCTGGTTTGTCTCTAGAAGATCACTGTAGTTAGAATGGTGACAGTTATGCATACCTTAAGTGTCCACTGGAATGGTAATTTCACGGGTTCCTCCATTTGCAGGATGTGAGCCATTCATATCAACCAATGCCTGTATAATGTCTCTGTCCACATGAAAGTAGTCCAGTAACTGCTGATCTGTCAGCTGGCATGACATAAATCTTTGACATTTACTGCTTTTACTGATACATAATGCTGTATTTCACCCCTGGGGAATGTCAGTATTACCAATGAGAGGCTACTGTACAATACCCGCTGTTGTTTTAAACACATTACCATATTCTCTCGTGCAGCACTACACATTTTAGTGTGTTTTACTACGCTACAAGACTCTGTTTTACTTCCTGCCTGATGACTGTGAATCCTGACCTGCTTTCACGTATCCTCATTTGCATGTTATTCTGCACTCATTATGCTGTGCTACTCCATTTGCATGCCATTGGACAGTCAACTGCATACCCCTTTTTCTGTGCCTTTATGTTCTTTGCTCTTTACATGGGTGTATGATTTGCTACATAGCTGTGTGTGCTAAATTTTGGGGCAACAGCATGCTGCATTCTTGAAAATCTGAACTTATAGATTTGATCACTATAAAGTGAGAATATTTACTAATAAGGATAAACAAATATTCTATTCCATTTATAGTACGAAAAAATCTGTACTAGCTTCTAAACCCACATTGTTTTTATTAGCTCTGACATACACATAGGAGCAGTTGAACTCTTATGTTAATACGCCTGACACAATCATTGTCATCATCAACTCCTTTTTTCCCATTTTCTTCGTGGGGATTGGGTGTTGTATTAACTGTTGCCCCCTATGCTGATTCAATGCCACTTTCCTGCCATCTTCGATAATCAGGTCTGTCACTGGTCTTCTCTCATGAAATCCATCCATCTCTTTGCTGAATGCCCTCATTAAGTCTTGCCTTCTTCCTGTTTCTCCGATATCATCTTCACAAAATCCTCTTCTTCTTTCTTGCACATGTACCTGAACCCCAGTAATTTGTTTTCTGTGGCCTTTTCTGGGGTCTATATCACATTGTCAAATTAACTATTTAGCAAATACCTATTTGTTGAACTCTGTTTGTCAAAACCACTGTATGTCGAATGACATTTTAAGCAAAAGTTTTCCCAGGCAAAATAACGAGTAGTCCAACCACCGATTGTCACAAAAATAACAAACAAAATTTAAAAAACACTCAGGTGGGGGGGCTGTAGCCCCAACTCAGAGATTACAATACAGTAGGGAAAAGGGCAAATTCCCAGTTATGGACCACTGTTTTTTTCTCCCTAAGAAATAATTTGCTAAAATGATCATCCAATGGATAGAGCTTTCAACAAAATGTATTCGCTAAATAGTTTGTTTGACAATGTAATACAGACCCCAGAGCATTCAACAAATATGCATTTGGTAAAGTTTGACAATGTGATATAGACCCCCTTTTCTGCAATTAAAGTAACTGGTTTCTGCTCAGATGTCATAATTTCTTCATGTATTTTGTAATGTGAAATCTACCACCCACATCTAATACTTCATCTCCATCACCTCTAGCTTTCTCAACTGCTTTGTCTTCAATCCCCCAGTTACTGTACCATACTGTAGTACTGGTCGCACAGCTGTTTTGTTCAGCTTACTTTTCACTTTTTTTGACATTATTCTGTCACACATTACCCTGACATTCTGTGCCAGATGGCTGTTTGTGCTTTTGACCTCCTCATTCAGACTTCCCTTTTCCCCAACCACACCTTCCAGATACTTAGAGCTCTACTTTTTTTTTTTTTTTTTGCAATTCTACCTTCTATATCAGTTTTCACCTTCTGATTTCCCCATTTACTGCAAGGACAACTGTCTTATCTGTACTCAGTTTCATCCTATGTGCCTTCAATTTTGTACTCCATTCGCCTATTCTTTACTGAAGTTCAGAGTCTACTTAAAAAGCCACATTGTCTGCATATAGCAGCTTTGTTGATCTGTCCCCTCTGACCTGTTTGCAAATGTAGTCCATCATCAGTATGAACAGCGGTTGGTTCAAAGGTGAACCCTGATATACACCCTCTCTCACTGAGAACTCCTCTGTGAGTCTGACTACTGTCTGTACTTTGGGACACTGGGTACTTTAACATCTTACTTAAAGTATACTTGAAGTCTAAGAATGCCGAGTTGGACTCTTTCCTCATCTCTAACTTTTTCTCTACTAACTTATCTCATTGCAAAGAAAGAGTCAGTTGCGCTGCATCCTAATCTGAATCCAAACTGCTAATATCTTACTTTCTACTTCTCTGTGCTTTCATTTATCAATGACCCTCTCCAGCAGACTGATGTTGTGTGACAGTAGTTTGATACCTCTATACTGTCTACTGATGTGAATTTCCACTTTGATCTTATATACTGACACTATAATGTTTATTCTCCAGCCACTTGGGATATGCATTTCACTCCATACTGATATGTGTGCCCTCAGGATTGATTTCTCCCTTAACTCACCCAACATCTTGATCATTTCTGCAAGTCATGACTTCATTTGCGCCTGCTTCATTTTCCTTAGTGCTGCTCTCACTTATTCTGTGGTGAGCTCTTCTTTTTCTTTCATCATAGGCTGTGTCTAGGGAAGTACAGCTTTTTTGTGGTTTTCTTCATTTAGGAACTGCTGGAGATATTCCTTCCATCCAATTGAGCATTATCAGTTTAGTTCCATTTATCAAACAGCTAAGAGTATTTGGTGCCATAATGCCATTCTCATGCTTCTCATATAGGTTCATAGTTTCAGAGGTACTAGTGTGTACCTTCTTTTGTTTCTTCAGATAAATGTGAATGTCTTGATACAATCACTGTAATATTGTTCTCTCTTATCATGCATCACTGGGACATATAATTATGTACAGAAAACATTACAGCTTGTTTTTCTTACATAAAGGTGACTTTGTCCTGAGATTGTAAAAAAATGCTCTCTGCCACATTATGGTCTATCATCGGTGTAAAGGATTTTCCATACAAATCAAAGTGAAACCATTCACAGCACAACAATATATGGAGCCTTTTTTCTCTTTTTGTGAATATCTCTGTTTGATATCTGTTTAGGATTTTCGGTATAGACTAAAATGTTGTTTTTGTGTCCTTGCATTTGACATAATACAGCACATAAACATACAGGGTCAGCACCCACTTCTAAAATAGTTTCACTATGTGGATTAAAATAGCTCATTGGTGTTTGTGAACTCAAAGTCTCTCTATATTTTCCATGTGTAAATTGCTGCTTACTTGTCCATTGAAATGCAATCTATTTCATTAGCTCTGCTTAAAGTGATGTCATAGTTATAACATTTTTATCTCCATGCAGTTTGCTGACCATCAGGCTTCACTATGGATCAGTCCTCTTTTACTTGTAGCTACGAGCTGATCACATAAGCAGCTATCTATGCAGCTGTTAGGGTTTTTATTTAATGGATCTAACACCCCACTCCTGCTGCTGAAGTGGGCACCCTTGTCACCTTGAGGATATCCTACATTCTCCTCATAGTTTGTGTGCATGTTGCCACACACATGACCCCTTAGAGATGCTGTCATTTCCTTGTGATCGTCAAGTCCATGTCCTGTGGTCCTAAGGTCATTGTAAACATGCAGGCTGCCAATAGGATGGGAGAAACTAGCTGACCTTAATCACTGTCTCTGTCCTGCAAGGATCGAAGAGCAGGCATATGCTGCCCACTCTCACCTTCCCTTCAAGGTCTTTCAGCACCTGAGCCACCAATCAGTCTCAGGTGATCAAGGCCATAATTAGGGCTTTAACCTTCTATGCCACAGAGCAAAGTCATATCGTAGTACTCATTTTATTCATAAAGTATAAATTATAATTTACCATGCTTAACAAATTCCATGCATAGTTTATATTTCTTTGTTAAATTTGATGAAGCCCTTAACTTTGGTTGTGTCAATTGACATTGTTCTGGCTGAAAAAAGGAAATTATAATATTATAATACAGCTTTATCAAATTATCATTTGTCTTTGTCATATTTTGAAATATTTTTCCAGCAGAACAAACACCAGACACAAGACTCTTGTACTTTTTAAGGTCCACATTTATGTGGAGAATTGTATTATACAACTAATCTAGCTATAGTTCTAGTTACAGCTATCCATATTTCAAAGCCATTTTACTAAATATTTTGACATCATCATTTTTGTAATAGTTTCATCTGTTAAGGATGCTTCCTGCTTCTCTCATTGTATTGATAGTTTGCATATTGCATGTCTATGCCCATGAGAACTTCTCCAGGCTGTTTTTCTTTTGAAGGAGTTACCAAAAGTCTGGAATAAACTGAATTCAAGGTACCAAATAGTCACCAATAACCAGACCAAAGAAAGCACCTTGGAAGGATGGAAAACAGCAGTCCAAAGGTTCGATTCCAAAAGTTTAATGTTAATAACATCAACACATAAATGCCTCCACAAATAACACTGTGTTTTCGTCCCTAGTATACAGACTTCATCAGATGCGGACAGTTTACACTAACACCACTTTTATACTCCTCCCATTATTCAATTAAGACAGTGAAATGATTTTATAATGCTCAGTTGAATAAAACACATTAAAATACTAATACTGGTATTGAAGAGTAATACCTACAGAGCCAGGTCTGTGACCTTTCTAATACTGTTCATTTTTTCCATCTCTTTTCCTATTTTACTTTCTTTTCTGTTACATGAAATGTAACCCTGAGTATGGTTGTACTACAAGTTACACTCACTGGTTAAAACCTAGTTTCACTTGGAAGCCTTTCAATTTTCTAGCAGCTTGGATTAAGTCCTGGTTACTTACCCAGCTACTTAAATAACCTGGTGCTACTGTGTAAGTTTACATTTTTAATAGATAAAAGATATTTAGGGATTGTATTGTCTGATTACTTATCTATCATGAACCTTAACAATTTAGTACCTGCAGCTATGACATGCTACTTGCCTAGCCTCATTTATCCTTTGGTGGGAAATGCCCCATAACTGGCAGAGGAATCAGCAGTGTGGCAGAATGGTGCAGCAGTTAGCATTGTTGCTTCACTGTGCTAAGTACTCCACTGAGAGTTGGCAGGATGGAGCATGTCTTCCCTATGTTCATGTGGATCATTGTTGGATGCTCTAATTCCTTGCCACATCCAAAGACATAGTGTAGATGAATTAGTTAGCCTATAAATTGCCCATGTGAGTGTACATCATGCATAAGTGTGTGTGTGTGTGTGTGTGTGTGTGTGTGTGTGTGTGTGTGTGTGTGTGTGTGTGTGTGTGTGTGTGTGTGTGTGTGTGTGTATGTATAAGTGTATAACTGTGTGTGTATGTATAAGTGTGTGAATATGTGTGTGTGTGTGTGTGTGTGTGTGTGTGTGTGTGTGTGTGTGTGTGTGTGTGTGTGTGTGTGTGTGTGTGCGGGCTTATGTGTATGCGTCTACCCATTTAACAATAGACTGGCATATTATCCATTATTAGCATGCCTGTCTTGGGGCTAGTGGGTGCCTGGATATGTCCCAGCAGTGGTTAACTTGAGAACGAATTAATTAATAAATATTTCAACTGTATACAAATATTCCACAGCAATGTTTCATTTGTCTAGCACTGTTTCTTACATATGTATGTGCCCTGGCTACTTTAGGCAAAGAAATAAAGTATATTTCACTGACTGCATGCATGAATAAACCTTGATGACTGAGACCCACAAAAAATTTGTAAATAATAAGTGATCATGTATAATTTACTGAATCCATGCATGAGAAAACCTGGATGACTCAAACACAAAATATATCCAAATAATGCAATACTTATTCATTGCCCAAATAATAAGTTGCAAATAAGCAGATACTCATACCTCTGGCATGCATGTACCTCTCATCTGTACCTGATTTTGCAGAACAACCCTAATTTTGCCTAATATTTTTGCCCTATCCTCATAAAATTTTTAATTTTCTGGTAAATCACTAAAGACTACAGGCAGTAGGGCAAGACATTAGAGTTTTATACTCTTATAGATAAGATAAATTGCATGTTGATGCAAAACCGATTGTTCTATTAACTCTTCAAGTGAATTAGAGTAATCCCTAAAAAAAAAAAAAAAAGTTTTTACTCTTGAAAGGCTTTTTAGCCAAGGCACCAGAGCGGTGAATACATTTCTTTGTACATTAATCTGTGGCGGTCGTATTTTGGCTTTTGCCTTCATTTGTGTGTGGTTTTAATATCTAAAAATTGCCTCTGATTTTGGACCTTTGTTCTTCATTATTTTTAACTTTGTCCACAATTGTTGAGAAAGGAACTTAATAAGCCTTTGCATGCATGATCTCTTTATATAGAAATGACAATTTGTTAAGAAATGAAATGGTAGTAGACATGGTTTAGTACCTCATGCTAATAACTGACATGACTTATGAAAACAGTCTGGGTGACTAAGAAGGTAGGCAAAATAACAAAATGTGACTATAATTCTTAGTTGAAATCAACCCATAATTAATGGATGAGATTCAGAATAAGAACAAATGTTGTAGAATTGACTCAATCCATCCTTCTGTAACTATATCAATGACTGCATGTTTTAGAAGATGGCAGATATTAATTTGACTGCACCCAATTGCTAATCTAGGTTTAACAAAATATGCATTAACCACAAAGCATAGAGGTAGCACACATGAAATCCAGCCCACCACATCATATGAGTGCAATCAATTGTTTCGTAACACCATTCCAGTACCATATTTTACCATATTCTATGTCACTGTGCCTACATGTTACCGAACCACAGCTAAAGCACTGATTGGAACAGTCAGAAGGCCTTCCCTATTTGCTTTTTAACAGAAGGGTAAGAAACTGCAATTTGCAGGAAGATAGGTGCTCAAGGTTATGTTAAGAAAAGCTAATACTTCAACTGTAGTCAGGAAAATGAGAAATGAAAAGAAGATTAAAGCTTAGCAGTTTATTTAATGCATATCTCTTCAGTATGTTTGCTTTCATTTAACTTTTCTTATTTGCCCTTTTTCTAATACGTACTTAAAAGTACTAAGGAGAATAATAACATCTTAATTGTTGTATAAGGAGTCAAGAACATTTTTTATAGCCATCATGTTTCATTCGTGTCCACTAAATATTCTTTTTGGTTGTTAAAATGCAATATCACTTGAGGCCTTTAAAATAATTTAGCTGTGGTATTAAAATGTGATTGTTATAACTTTAAAGGCAAGATTTTCCTTGTACCATCATACTATATATGAACAAGAAAAGGCAATTATTTTTACAGACGTTAAAAGATAGCTACATGTGATAGATAAATGTACCCACAGATATGTGTATGTTTCCCAGTCTGTTCCTGTTGGTGCTTTAGCTGTGGTTTGGTAACATGTAGGCACAGTGACATAGAAAAGTAAAATATGGTACTGCAATGGTGTTATAAAACATTTGATTGTACTCAGGTCAAATGGTGTCAGGGCGTTGTGTGTGTTATCTCTGTACTTTGTGTTTAACATATAATTGTGTTACACTTAAACTGGCAATAAGACAGATATTTAAAAGTAATATCTGCCATCTTCTATAACATACAGTCACTGATATAGCTACAGAAGGACAGATGGTTTAGTGCGTGTGTGTGTGTGTGCGTGTGTGTGTGTGTGTGTGTGTGTGTGTGTGTGTGTGTGTGTGTGTGTGTGTGTGTGTGTATATGTATATATATATATATATATATATATATATATATATAGTTCTTCTTGAAAAAATCTAATTACCATAATATCAAACTACGGAATGTCGAGACCATAACGTAGTTTTCTCTAAACATTGCAAGTGTAAAACATTGAGTTCTATAACATTGAATCAACAGTCAAAAAGATCGCAGCCCCAAAAAGTGGCAAAAGTACTTAGAAAATAGTGAAAGACCATAACATCGAATGCGGACATAACAGACACACTCTTTCTCTGCGCCCTGTGCAGCCCATAACTAGCCTCTCCATATCCATAACTAGCCTCTCCATATCAACAAGTAGTGTAACTGTAAAGCCAAATCACTATAAATTAGTTAGAAAAAAAAATCTCCAAGTCTCACAACAAAAAATCTGCATTCGAATGTATATACACATACCAAACTCCACTTTTGTAAATAACTGTCATGTGCCATAAACATAGAACTCAAAAATAGAAATCAAACACCATTGATCAATATTTACAGTTCCCAGTTATAAATGCACCTATGAATAATTTATGTATGCTTACCATTCTGAAATTTAGTCAAATGATACAGATTTCCTAGTACTCCAGTGCTACAGTCTATACATTCCGCCATGTTTAGAATTCCCAGATCTGCTTCTTAAAGTGGTAGACACTGCAGGACAGGTAGCTTACATCCTTCTAAGTTGGGAATTGCTGATTGAAGGCTCAGTGTCTGTTATTCTAAAAGTGTATTAGTTCTGGTTTAAGCACTTGGGCTTCAGGCCAGTTATTTTACATTAAGAAGGTTCATGGTCTGCACTCTTGTGGGAGGAGAGGCTGGACTCTGCCCTTCTGAGCTGGGAATTTCTGGTTAAAGGCTTATAGTGCCTGCAAATTTGAACTGTTTTTTACTGAAATTGGTGCGCCTTGTTTGCTGTAGCATAGACTAGATCCAGGCCTTCTGAATCTAGCTTTGTTTGTATAACTTGAGCACTAATCCAGGCCTTCTTTTTTGGAGAAGGTTCCACTGCACCCCAGTGGCAGGAATGTGCAGTTATAACTTGTCTGATTGAAGACTACAGGAACAGGGATCAGTTTTGAGATTTTTTTACTGGTTAATTGGGTAATTTGTTTAAAAGCCTTTTCTGATTGCTTGTAGTCATCAAAAGCAGTTTTAAGTGTATGTTTTTAAGTTTTGTAGTCGTTTAAAGCTGTTTTAAGTGTATTTTTTACTGTTTTTGCCTTATCTTTTCAAAAAAACATTTTTCCTTGTTTCCCACCTTTCTAAGCTAGTATAGTCCAGTTTTCAGGCTAGTGCTGAATTCAGGGCTGTTACAATTTTCTGAGTTGCCCATACCTTACTTGGATAGAGGGAGGTTTCTCTGTTCACCTGTGAGAGAGGGAGTTTTGAGCAGCCATCTGTCCCTGGAGGAGTGGTTCCAGCCCAGAAGTTAGTAGTTTGTGGGCCATTTTGGGCTAATTTCTATCTCTTTCATTTCCCTGCTGTAAAAACCGTGTTTGCACGGTTTTGCACATTCGGGCAGCACCGGTTAGCTAGGGCTAAATTTATCCCGGCTCCACCAAGTCTCCTCTTCAGTTTTTCCCTTGAAAGTAGTCTAACTCTCAACCTAAGCACTTAAAAAAAGCATCCTACAGTCCAGCACTTGCTCAGACTGAATATCAAGCACTAATATACCCCGACACTTGATTGCCCAGCAGGGCAAGGCTCATTATTCACCCCTCACCAACCAAGCGACTAAGCAACTCACCCTACTATTCAGACATGACCAAAGGGCAATTTCAGGTATACTCTCCAGTCCAGCTGGTGAACCTGGGTATCCTGAGGCAATGTTACAACCGCCTCATGTACACAGACAACCCTCTCCTCCTACTACAAAACATTAACATATGCAAGAGATGCAGTTATATAGCTAAACTGGAGGCTAAGCTCTCTCCATCCAAGACTGGAACAGGCAGCCATGAGGAGAAGGTTAACACTTGCACCACACCTCCAGCCTCACATAGACATACTAAACCAGCACTGGCAAAAAATACACATAAATACACAAAATCATACTCGGAGGCTCTAAATAAAAACCTGCAAAAGCATCACAGACCTCAAAAGCAGACACCCAAAAAACCTGCACCTCCTGTCACAAACCAGATAACACATAAAACACAAAATCAGTGTGCAGCACAATCACAGCCCTTAAGGTGAAATAACATACCTAACACACTAGTAATAGGCGACTCTATAGTCAGGCACACTGACGTCCCACTCACTAGGCTGGACCAAGGAGAAGGTTACTGTTAGCTGCCTGTCGAGAGCCAGAATCTGCCACATAACACAAGCACTCAAGTCACTCCAGAACAAGTACAAATATGTCATTGTTCATGTTGGTGTGAATGACCTGAGACATACCTCCCTGGACTACAGGAAAAGAAACATGGAAGAGCTCTCTGATCATGTAGCCCAGGCGGGTATGACCCTGACCCTGAGTAGCATCCTGCCCTCACCAAGAATGATACCACAGTATAAAGAAAAAATTATAAATTTCAACAATTGGCTAAGCTTCTGGTGTCATTCAAAGGGGATCCAGTGTCTGTCAGCATAGGAAAACATGCTTGACAGGCCTTGTTGCTTCGCAAGAGACGGCTTGCACCTGTCACCCCTAGGCTTTTGAATACTGGCCAAGGCTCTTGCTGTCCCCATACTGCCTTTTTCAGGCAAGGCTCAAAAGTCAAACCCACCTCCATAAACAGCACAAATATAAAAATGAGGGTTATGCTACTTAACGCCAGGAGTTGACATCTCAAAATGCATGCGCTCAAAGCACTCCTCAGTATGGAGAAAATCGACATCTGTGCAGTAACTGAAACCTGGTTCAAGGCTCCACAGAGCACCCCAGCACTACCGGGCTACAACTCATACCACACATTTCGGCCACAGAACATGGACCAAAACACAAAAGGAGGGGGTGTATCCATATTCATCAAGGATACCTACACCTCCAGGTTAGTGGCGCAGCATGATACTTCCAAGATCATCCATGTGCAACTAACATCAGGCAAATCTGCAGTGCAAATTGTGGCCTGCTACCAATCACCCTCCATGAACCAGGACCACCACGCTGCCTTTCTGGAGACACTGGAAAACATGAAGGTTCTACCGAACACCCTCATATTGGGCAATTTCAATTACCCTAACATTAACTGGGAAAACTACTCAAGTACAAACTCCCAGGTCCAGGGCTTCCTGGAATTTATCAACTCAAATGCCCTAGATCAACTGGTAAACTCCCCTACCAGAGGTGAAAAGATATTGGACCTGGTCATCACCAACATGGGCGAGAGGTGTTCCACACCAGAGGTCAACCCGTCACTGGTTAGATCAGACCATAAACTAATCACTCTGGATGTCCACACCACACCACCACCTCCAACCAAGGAAACCACCATGAAAAACTTTTCTATAGCAAATTTCACCTTACTTAAGACAGAGATGGTAAGTTTCACAGCCCCCACGCTAAAGCATAACGGTGTCCAAGATGCAGGAACCTTTACAAATGCACTCTATGAGCACCTAAAGGGATGCATGGATCATGCCATCCCTAGCAAAACCAAGACTCACTCCCCTAAGAGAAGGAAACCAGTCTGGTGTACCCCTGCCATAAACAGGCTATACAATAGAAGGAGGAAACTAGTTCAGAAAAAAAGCAAATCCCAAGAAGGAAAGACATTCCTGATCAGTATCAGTAAGAAACTAAGGTCCCTCATAAAATCCTCCAAGGCTAACTTCGAAAGAAAAATAGCCAAGGATTCAAAAGATAACCACAAAGCCTTCTTTAGCTATGTCAAGAATCTAAGTGGCAACTCGCAGATATGCTCTGAGCTAGTGCAAAATAGCACAAAATATACTGAACCCACTGATATTGCCAACATCCTGGCAGATAGATTCAGTGCAAACTTCACCCCCCTCTCACCCCCAAAAGAGCCCACAACAATACCAGAAAAGTGTAGTGCCCTGGAAATCACAGACGCACAGGTGAAAACAGCCCTTTCAAAAGCCAAAAGCACAGCTTCAATGGGGCCAGATGGTGTCCCAGGCTGCGTCTTGCACGAACTACAGAACGAACTAATCCTCCACCTAAACACACTGTTCAACCTTAGCCTCTCCACAGGCTATGTGCCCATAGAATGGCACACAGCAACAGTTATTCCTTTCCACAAAGGAGGGGCCACAACTGACCCTGGTAACTATTGCCCCATAAGCCTGACTAGCCTGGTCTGCAAGGCTATGAAGCGCATCATCATGGAACTCATTAACAAAGACATTGGGAATCTCCAAACACTTGACCCGATGCAGTTCGGCTTTGTTACGGGCAGATCATGCCTACTAATCCTGGTTGACTTCTTTGAGACAGTCACCAAGGCCATAGATGAGGGGAAAGTAGTTCACACAGCCTACCTTGACCTCGCCAAGGCTTTTGACACCATTCCCCACTCGGGAATTATAGAAAAGCTCCCCAGCCTGAACATAAACCCCTACATCATGAGATGGGTTGCCAATTAGCTTACAGACAGAACTCACACAGTAAGAATAGTGGGCTCCAGTTCCAACTCTAAACCAGTCACAAGTGGCATCCCACAAGGTTTAGTCCTGGGACCCCTACTGTTTGGCATATACTTCTCAGAAGTACAGGCAAACACAGGAGGACTACGGCTAGCCAAGTTTGCCGATGACTGCAATCTGGGAGCCATACTTCACTCTCCGGCTGACATGGACATTCTCCAAAAGGGCCTTACTGAGATGGACACCTGGTGTCAAAGTCATGGTCTCAAGCTAAATGCCAAAAAATGCAGTCATCCCATTTGGGAAAAACAAAACACCCATGAATTACCACATAGGTGGCAGCCCCCTTAATACAGAAGAGATAATAAGAGATCTGGGGACCCAGGTAGATAGTAATCTCTACTTTGACAATCATATTGCCAAAGTAGTTAGGAAATCCTTCTATATGGCCCATCTAATTACTAAAGGGTTCACATCTAGAAATAAAGAGGTTATAGTGCCCCTCTACTCGTCACTCATCAGACCCATTATAGAGTACAATGTCCCGTTTGGGATGTACCTCACAAGACACTTCCAACAGCTGGAAAGACCACAAAGGTACCACACCAAGAGGATTACTGTTCTCAAACATAGTCCTATGCAGCCCGACTGGAAAAACTCCAGCTGTACTCAGTGGCATATCGCTTACTCAGAGGTGATCTCTGCCTGACTTACAAAGCCATGTCCAACTCAGAATTGATGGACATGCTCCACCTGAAGAAATCCAAGTCACTGCGAGCCACTCGCTCTAGTGAGGTAAACCTCACTACAACAATAAATAGAAATGCTGGAGGGATAGATTCCTGTCACAGAGACTCCCCATGCTTTGGAACAAAATTCCTGACTACATTAGGCAGGGCCCCTCACTAACACTTTTCAAGAGAAACCTTGACGAGTGGATGGGTAACAGAAAATACACCCCTGGGATCACTTCATTGGCTCTTCTTGACAGAGGCTCAGTTAATTAATCAATGGGGCAGCGAAAGCTGACACACTCTGGCTAAGCTTATAAATGCCCTCGGGCAGATAGCCTAGTACCTACCTATAAACCTATGAACCTATATGCTTTTAGATTAAAGCATAGAGCTACAGACACATGAAGAGTATAGTGCAGGGTTTTTGGCTGCTGATTTGACCGTGTAGCACTCGATATTTTAAGCTTGCGATGTTTAGAGAAAACAACATTATGGTCTCAACGTTCCGTGGCTGAAATTATGGTAATTTGATTTGTTAAAGTAGAAATATATATATATATATATATATATATATATATATATATATATATATATATAGGTTCACTACTTTGGAATTTTGAAATACTGAAATGTCAAATTTCAGTATCTCGAGACCAAAGTGTCGAATCTACAGTTGCGCAAAACTGCGGAATATCGAACCCAGAAATGTCGAACCTGCAACAGTGATGGCGCGTTAGGTAAGTGTAATGTTTTTTAAGGATTTTGGGGAGAGTTTGTGTGTATGTGAGTATGTTGGGGAGTTTTAGGTGTGGGTTAGATTAGGTAGGTAAGAGTGTGAGTGTGTAAGTGTTGAGAGTGGTGGTGTTTGTATGTATGTGATGTGTGTTTGTGCAAGGGGGATGTAGAATGTGTGGTGGTGGGTTTTATGTCTTTTAGTGTTTAGTGCGACCTCGGAGATAGTATATATAAGTAGCAGAGGTGTGGGGGGTGCAGGGGGGCTTGCCCCCTGCTTACAGGAAGGGTAGGTGTATACAGGAAGGGTAGGTGTATGTGTTTGTGTTGTGTCCCTGTGTGTTGTTTTGCTTTGTTGTAGTGTTGGGAGGTAGGTGTATTTGTGTTTGTATGTGTGGTGCAGTGTTTTGTTGACCTTTGCGGTTTTGGTTTTCGGCTTTATAGTCTTGAGATACTGAAATTCGATATTTCAGTATTTCGAATTTATAAAGTGAATCCATATATATAGGTCTGCTTTTTATCATCGAAATTGCGCTCCACCGAATCTCAGATATCTGACTCCACTTACCTGAAACCTTACTTTAGCGAAACTACACTTCTCCAAATAACACATCAGCAAAAAAAACAATAACTGAACATATAACAAAAAACAACATACACATTCTCCAATATTTTTGCAGGGGGCAAGCCCCTCTGTATACCCTGTGTAGGGGGCTGTGTTCCCCCAACCCCTGCACATTATATATGCAAACTCTGAGATCGCACTACAGTGACAACACAGGTGGATTCCCCGATCTGTACTGTAGTGCAATCTGTATTTAACACCTACAACTGCTGCAAATACCATCTACCATATAAAAAAGATTGCTCACACTACCCTGTCACCTGTCAGACTTCACAACAACTATGGTATACGGGAAGCAACATAAAGGCCATGCACTTGCACGTGTCACAGTACCAGCAGCACACTAAATAGGTCAATGAAACGGACTTCAGAAGAGTGAATTTTCACACAAGTGGAATTTCAGGTAAGTGGAATCACTTATCTGCGATTCAGTGAACTGTAATTTTGATGAAAAATAGTAGAGCCATATATATATATATATATATATATATATATATATATATATATATATATAATTATATCATTATATCATGAATGGTCATGATGTCAAAAAAGGTTTGATACACAAAACATTGAATAATTGAATAAAACACGTTGACCATTCAAAATACTGATAATGTAAATAATCAAAACCCAGTACATTGAAAAAGCACAAAAAACCCTTTGCCAATGGGCAAACCATAATCCTATCTGAATTCAGCTCATATTTGTCTCAAAAGTGGTACTTTTACTGATTTTTTTATTTTTTTGTTAATAATGCAAGATGCACAGTTAGGGTTAAGGGCAGGATTAGGGTTAGCATGCATTACTAAGTCGGGCAAGGAGGACATCTGGCCATAACACAAGATAGCTCAGACATTTGCAATTTGCATACATCCACAAATACACCCACACAAAGACAGATACATATCACTTAATCTGTCCCTGTACCTCATCCTTGCTCTAAAAGTTGCACACATACTCAACAATCTCACATACACTAAACGTATGTTCCTTACCTAACTCATACTCTAATTCTAACACACACACTCACTTCAACTTGAACACAAACTCCTACCCCTATCACAAATCCGCTTAACTTTGCCAACCAAACCAGCAATTAACTCAACTGTTTGCACAAATGGCACTATTCTACTATTTGTCCTCCAAAGAAGCCTTGATCATATGAAGATATGAAGTGTGTGTGTGTGTGTGTGTGTGTGTGTGTGTGTGTGTGTGTGTGTGTGTGTTTGTGAGTGTGTATAAATTATAATAAATATATATTTATATATATAATATATATATATATATATATATATATATAAATATATATATATATATATATATATATATATATATATATATATATATATAGAGAGAGAGAGAGGGAGACATGCACACACACACACACACACACACACACACACACACACACACACACACACACACACACACACACACACACACACACACACACACACACACACACACACACACACACACACACACACACACACACACACACACAATCCCTCAGAGTCACACGCTCCTGGGATCTAAATCTTGTCATCACAATAAACAAAACATGCTGGAGGGATAGGTTCCTGACTCAGAGACTCCCCAGACTCCGGAATAGACTGCCCATACATGTCAAGCAGAGCGCCTCTTGGGCCCTCTTCAAAAGGAACTTGATGATTGGATGGGAGAAAGGAAATTCACCCCGGGGATCATGTCAGTCGCCCTGCTAGACAGGGGTCCAGGGGAGTAAATAGTGTGGGAAGAAATAGCCAGGGAATTGTTATGGCTAGGCTTGTATAGGCCCTAGGGCCAATAGCCTAGTACCAACCTATGAACCTATAAACCTATATATATATATATATATATATATATATATATATATATATATATATATATGTGTGTGTGTGTGTGTGTATGTATATAGAGACATGGTTGTTTTATTGAAAAATAAACATAGTCTCATAATGTCCTGCTTGTTTTTATGAGTCCAATATATCCACTTTTCCTCACTGATTGTTTGACCATTGAAGGAAGAAAATGATTATATGATGATAATGGGGGTGTGGAATTAAAGACCTCTGCATGGGGGGGTTGGGGAACTGGGAAGGGCAAATTTCATATGCAGAATTAATGTGTCAAGAATAAAACAGTTTATCAAAAAGCACACGATGAATGATCAAAATATATAATAAAATCAATACAGACATATACAGGTTCTGTCTTCATCAGAGTGTAATTCCTTCTCATGAGTAACTGGAAAAGTAAAATTGAAATTCTGCTCATTTTGTTCATTGCATATCTATTTTGTAACTGAGATAAGGCAAACAATGTTAACTATTGAAGACTACGAGTACATTTTCTGTTAAAAAGTGTACAAAGTCATGTTATGTGAATACAGTTTAACCAAACTCTTGCCTTGTTTATTATCACTTTGAAGTTTTCTCCATAGCAAGACTAAAACTGTGCATGTTGGTTTTTTTCTTTAGCTGTTTTAACTTGTATCCAATAGGATCAGTGCTCTGTCCCGGTTAACAAATTAAAAATATAAATAAATAAAAGTGAAAGTGACTTTTGTACATATTCAGCTTGAAGCTCACTGGGATACTGGTGATAACCATCTTCATCTAGTAATCATATTGCTAATAGGACTTTAACGTTATACATAAAAAATAATACTGTACACATACACTTACAAAAATGCAAACTGAATGTAGCCAAGCATCACTAAAACTCTGTCTAGAGTAAGTTCTAACCACCACGTTTGGGCAATGAATAATACTTTTCAGAATCTTGGATTTCATACATGCTGCACTCAAATGTAGGCATGATCCACTATAGGCTTTACTCTAAGAAAGTATGCCTTTCACCCCCTCTGACTGAAGTTAATGTAATATTAATAGTTCAATAATGTGGCACTGCTCATTTTTTTTCATTCCTTTTTCTGTTCATCCCAGTGGACTCTGTCATAATGTCCCAGATTTAATCATCTTGGCCTCCAACTTACCCTCTCAGTCCTTCATTTTAATGTGCAAATTCAAAGAGGTCATAAATAGCTTTGGGCTTCCAGACACTCTGACCTCCCCCAAAATGACAAACCCCAATACAATGAAGTAAGTGTAGTTTGGGCTATTACCTGGGAATTGACCTCATTACAACGGAGACCTGCCAAGAGCACAAGTGAAAAGATTCTTTGCTGAGCAGAGAGTTTTATACTGATATTTTTCCACAGGCAGTTTTGAAGGACATCCAAAGCGTGTCATGGCAGGTATGTACTTAATAGCAAACCAAGTGATCATGATGGAAGTATGCACTTGGTTTCTTAGTATTCACATTTTTCCGAGGTGTCTTTGTTTTAAGCTAAGAGGAATATGTAGTAGTTTTAATAGTGAATTATTTTTATTAGTTATTTCATTATTTTGAAATGTTCTTATACCTGCCTTCATTTTACACAGCATTTTTCTCAAGGCAACATCTTGAGTTACTGTTTAAGTTCATACATAAACATATAAGCTACGTGTGTGCGTGTGTGTCTGTGCGCGTTTGTGTGTGTGCAGCTATATAAATGCACCTGTCTATACACACACACACACACACACACACACGTATATTTATATATATATATATATATATATATATATATGTGTGTGTGTGTGTGTGTGTGTGTGTGTGTGTGTGTGTGTGTGTGTGTGTGTGTGTGTGTGTGTGTGTGTGTGTGTGTGCGTTTGTGTGTGTGCAGCTATATAAATGCATCTGTCTATATATATATATATATATATATATATATATATATATATATATATATATATATATACGTGTTTGTGTGTGTGTGTGTGTGTGTGTGTGTGTGTGTGTGTGTGTGTGTGTGTGTATGTGTATACGTGTCTATACACAATTGCCTGCAGATGTGTATGTACATATTGTTACACTCACACACATGCACACAAACACATATATACACGCACGCTGATATATATATATACATACACAGAAAACCCATGCTCACACACACATAAAAGGATATATATATATATATATATATATATATATATATATATATACAGAGAGAGAGAGAGAGAGAGTACACTTTATGTCTGTATCATTTTCTTTGACATTGTCTCGTTTAAAACTTACTAGACTGTGGCTCACTTTGATAAATTAGAAATTAACTCCTTTCTCATATTTATCATTTGTCATGATCAGTGTTAGGCTTACTTATCTTTTAAAAGATGTATTTCTATAACTTTTTTTGTAATGCACTCAAGAATATTTGGGATAGACATATGTACATCTAAGAAAAGCAGACACAGTTTCATTTCATGACAATGTTTGTCAAAATTACTTATGTTTGGAAATGTGAGTTTTCAGAATTTAACAAAGGAAATGTATCCTATTGTACTGGGAGTGTGACATGAGTGTCAGTAAGATTAAGTGTTGTCAGTTTAAGTATCAGCTGCTGCTACATGGATACAAATTAAAGGAAACATCACCGGGTCAGCTTTAGCATCTAAGTATATTTGATCCATGTGAATTCTTTCTAGGCTTGTCCTGCTGTCTGAGACATCTCAACAGCAACATGTATGAGAAATGTCCAAAAATGAGTTTGTTTCTCTGTTGATTAGTAAATAAGAATATTTATTTTATCTGACACAGAGGCTGAAGAAGAAATCACTTCTGTAAAATATCAAAATGTTATGAAACTCGGGATTCTTTTTGGCTAAAACAGAAATAGTGTGTTAGCATTTCCACTTGATTTATTTAAAAAAAAAAAAAAAAGAAAAACAGAAAGAAAAACGTGAGTTTCCTACCTAATGTTAATTTTCTCAAATCTACTCTATTGCATGCAATTCCAAACAGATTCACTGATACATTTTGTTGCGTAAATTGCTTGCATATGTAGATTTATACCAGTAAATCAATTCTCCAGCAAATGGTAACATGCTCAGCGAAGAAAACCAGTTGACATAACAACATTGTGTTAGAAAATGTCTTAGGACATTGCTATGATTGTTATATCGGTCTTGACAACAGTGTGAAACATTAAAATGCCAATTATTTTCTCATACCGTTATACCTACGCCTACTAACCCTGCATCTTACTATCCCACTGCTTTATCTTCAAATGCTGCTGATATACTTCTTTCATCTTAATAAATGACAGCTTCTACCATTTTTTTTTACATTTTGATGAAAAGGTATATATGTAATTAATTAAATTATAGCATTTCACATACCTCTACTTTCATTACAGTCACTCGTGCAACTACATACCTACTACCCTCTCTATTATATGGTTGTACCATCTTGTCTAACTTCCAGGCATCCCTAAAATCCAAACTAGAACAGTGTTACAACAAGGAAGCTAGATCTGCAGCTCATACACGTCACAGAACACATCACTATTCAGCACTAAAAACTATAAATTGGCTGGAATTATCTTACCAACTAAATTCTACACAACTTCTCTTAACATTGAAAATTATATTTAATCCCACTTTCTGCCCAGCTATAAGTACACTTGTCGAACACTACCTCTCAAATCATCACATTCCATATTCTGACAAAAATGTACTTAACATCTTTAACTCTCACAAAAACTACAGTCAAGGCCTGCAATTACATTATGTAGTAAAAATCTGGAATATGATTTCTGCACCAGTAAGGGCAATACATAACATTAATTTATTTAAGCTACAACTAAAAGAATTCCTCTCTGACTCCCGTCATTTCACTTGCTGCTCAACTCGCTAAAATTTCAGTGCCTTCTCCACTTATACCTACATATGCCCTCTCTCTCTCCTTTTACTTGTATTTATTTCTCTTACTCTTATTTCTCTTACCGTTAATCTTACTTTTACTCATTATTTCTCTTGCCTCCCATATCTATGTCTCTTATTACCATTAAAAATATATTTTCTGACTCTCTCTTCCCTTCTACTCCTTCTTCTTCTCTACTGTTTAAATGTTCCACTCTATTTCCTTAATGAGTGAGTAAATAATTTCTTATACTTATAACATGTCAGAATGTTTCAGTGCTTCATGATACACTGTATTTATTTATTTATTATTATTTATTTTTTATTTAACATTTGTTTACTGGGAAAGTCCAACTGGGACAGAGCCCATTTTCAGCGGAGGCACAGGGAGAAATGCTCCAGATGCATGTCTTTGGAACATGGGAGGAAACCCATGTGAACACTGGCGGGGTATGCAGACTCCGCACAGAAGGCACCCCAGCCAAGAATCGAACTGGAGGACCACTTGCTGTGAGGTGACATTGCTAACTGCTGCACCACTGTGTTGCACAATCTTGCGACATCTTGTTTTAGTGATGATATATGCATAGGATCATAGGAGGTTACTAGACTATTGGCCCTGAGGCCCTTATAAGGCTAGCAGAGAGTTTAGCCCATGTTTAGACAAGTCAGCAACCAAAGCCCCTGTCCAGCAGGGACACAGGTGGAATCCCAGGGGTGTACTTTCTGTTTCCCATCAAGTTATCTAGGTAGCGCTTAAAAAGGGATAATGAGGTACTCTGCTTGACATGGAAAGTGAGTCTATACCACAGATGGGGGAGTCTCTGGAACATAAATCAGTCCCGCCAACAAGTCCTAGTGATAACACAGACCAGGTTGAGGTCACATGTACGGGTTACTCGAGTGGAGCTTAACTTGCTGATACGCAGCAGTCTCATCAAGGCAGGGTCTGAAATTGCTTTGTATGCAAGACAGAGGTCACCTCTGAGGAGTCTCTATGAAACTGAGTAGGTGGACATGGCTTTTAGCCTATATGTGTAGGGTAGATGTTTGAGGCCCTGGATTCTCCTGGTGAGGAACCTCTGTGGTCTCTCCAGCTGCTGTATATGCTTTGTGAGGTACATGCCGAAGGGTGTCATTGTACTCAGTAATTGGCCTTATAAGGGAAGAATACAAGGATGTTATGACCTCCTTGTCCCTGGATGAGATACCCTTACTTATGAGGTGGGCCATGTAGAAAGCTTTCTGTACAACAGAAGCAACATGATGGTCAAAAGTCAGGTTGCTATCAACCTGGGTGCCCAAATCCCTCACTACTGATTGTGTACTTAAGACGTTGTTATTAATACGATAATATGTGGGTCATCACTCTCCCCAAATGGGAAGATGATGCATTTTTTGGCATTCAGCTTGAGGCCATGTTTCTGGCACCAGTCATTTGTTTGGGTGAGACGCTCTTGGAGGGCATCCATATCACTTGGGGAATTGATGACCAAACCCAGCTTGCAGTCATCTACAAACTTGGTCAGCCATTGCCCACTGGTTTTGGCCTGCACCTCAGAGAAGAATATCCCAAATAATAGCGGCCCCAAGACCGATCCCTGGGGTACGCCACTCATTATGAGTCTACTGCTTCCACTATTTTGATTAGGTGGTTTCTATCAGTGAGCCAGTTTGCTACCCATCTGGTAACATATGGATTTATGCCTAGTTGCGAGTGTTTATTTCTTATGCCCGAGTGGGGAATAGTGTCGAAGGCTTTGGCCAGGTCAAGGTAGGTGGTGTGCCAGTGCTGTCTATCTGTTTTTTATGTTGGATTGCAAACAAGTGTCCTTGGATGTTAATACTTTTGTTTCCTTGTGATCCCCTAACTCATGCATTTCATTTCATCCTTTGGTCACTGACATCACAAACACAACCAGTACCTCTAGTCACATAGGAGACTGACAGAGAGGAGCCAAAGCCTGTGATTTCATATCTTCTTTTTTACTGATTGAAGCCTTTTATTACTTAAAATTACATTATAGTATCCAGAAGAATATGGTTGAGTTAAAGCATGCCTCTGATGTTGTAGACAACAAAATGTCTTTTTTTTCTCAATTATGTTAGAAGATCTACTAAAACATGTTTAAGCACTTGCTGCAAAAGAAAATAAAATGAAGGCTCATAAAAAGTCTAGTATAGTGAAACTATCCAAAAAATATTTTGTTCAGAATTTCAAAACAAATGAATCTCTGGTGTTAAAGCCATTTCAAGAATCTTCTAATGTTTAATTTAAGAAAGCTGATCACTCATATCACTAATCCCAGTTTAAGAAAAAGGTTCAGGGTATAATGGCATTTTCAACTGCTAGAAAAATAACTTGAAGGGCTCTTATCTATGCTGTTCCCAAAATGTTTTAGTGAAACTGACAGTCTAGTGAATGGAAGATGGCTGTGGATAAGCTGCTGTATAAAATAACGGAGATAGCAATGACTAAAATACTTAGAAATCCATAATCATATTACCAAGTGCAAGCATACTGATGGATAAAACAATTTTAGATATGTTACTAGAACTGAGCAGAACATGATTACATTCATCAATGTGTACTATGACAGGAGAATAACAAGCACATGAAATTGATTTTTTTTCTACAATAATATCATCTCCACCATGGACAAGGACCTTTAATGTGATGTGATGTGATTTGTACCAATTTTTTTTTTTATAAAGTATTTGATAATATAAAAAGAAATTCACAGACTAAAATTGTCTGAGACCTTAATTAGCTGAATATTTAAACTGTAAGCTAATAGGTAATTGTGCACAGAGTTTGAGGATCAGTACAATAAATTGAACAGATTAGGCTAAGGGACTCCTCGGGGTTCATTTTTGGATTTCTGAGTAATATGACTTCACATTACATTACCACACAGTAATTTCAATGAATGGAAACAGATTGAAAAACTTTCAGTGGAACTACCTTCAGCGAACGTTATGATTTTTTTTGCAGGTGGCCAAGCCCTCTTGCACCCTACACCTGTGGGGACACATTGCAAAACCTACCCTGGACTTATATATACCAACCCCAAGGTCACATGACCATGGACAAAAAGGCAAATTCCACAGCTGAGGAAAGTAGTTTCAGCAAACAGTACTCATTCTTTTTACATTTGCCGAAACCACCTTCGTTGAAGCGAGATGCTCCTGAGCAGTATCTACTTGCCTATTAATATAGCCAATAGCTCTGTCTTATATATCCCTTGCTCTGATGATATTAAAATGGCCAAGATTGTATGAGGTGTAGAAGACTGTGCTGGAAAAAAGCACTAAATAACATTTTTCCCTTGGGCAAGACAAATAATGTGACCCAAAATATGAGTAAAACCAAGTGCAATGTCTTATGGACCAGGAAAGGTTGAAATGGTCTATTAAATAGATATTAAAAACAAAGGAAAAAAGAATACCTCCAGCAACTTTGGTGCACTAGTAGACACAGTTCTATATTTTCATGCACATATCCATATATAACCTCTAAGTAAAGTTAGGAAAAGAATGGGTTACATACTAAATTATTTTAAACAAAGTCATTTAAACATTACTGAAACCTGATTAGGACTAGGCTAGAATATTTCAGTGCATTATGGATGTCAACAGCTGAAAGTTGCGTACCGAAACTCAAATAAGTATAAAGATTAATATAAAAAAAATATAGAATGAAGGCGATGACATACCCACAAATTATGCTGGCTGGTTTTGGTCTATTCTCTCTATGTTACTGAAAGATGAGGGGTAACCTAATAAATGTTTTCTAGTCTTCTAAAGATGTTTATGGTTGATCATTTCTGTCAGAACACTCAAAGCAAGATTAATTGATTTTGATGTGGTCCCTGATAAAAAAGGGCAATATCTTGTATATGTGTCAAACTCATTGAGTCAATAATTTATAATAACAATCTTACCCATTTCAGGGACAATTTAGATAAACATTATGAGATAATCTCTAATTCATAGATATTATAGACTGATACCTATATATGTAAGATGTGATACAGAAATTCATTTTCTTTCTTATAGCAGTAATGCATAGTCTGCATCTGGGTATACAAGGATATAATTATAGCGAAACAAAGGGGAAACACATAAAAATATATGCAAATGAAACTAACTCACCAAAACAACTTTTTGCAAATGTGAATTCCACAGTAAAATGAAAAAGTAGGCACTCCTTAGTACAGCGCTACAAATATTACCTTTTGCTGGGGACTTTGCTCCACAT
Source organism: Protopterus annectens (assembly GCF_019279795.1). Lineage (NCBI taxonomy): Eukaryota > Metazoa > Chordata > Ceratodontiformes > Protopteridae > Protopterus > Protopterus annectens. The sequence continues at coordinate 1,019,525,146 of NC_056748.1, read as the reverse complement.
GCAGGTTGCTATGATCGAAAACTGGTAATACACGAGGAAAATTTGGCGGTGGTCAAAGCTGATTTTCATAAAGAAAAAACAATATCTCTTTTTTATGATCCACACATCCTGCATGTCTAAGTATATTAACAATAAGACTGAGCAACCTTAAGTTTAAGGGGAAATTTGTTAGTCCCAGAGTTCTGTTATTTTCTTTAAAAAACTGCCTGCTCTTCTACAGAATTAAGCTATCACTAAACCTAAATACCAAATTCCATTCTAATTCTATTTATTTTGAGGAAAGAATTGTACTGCAGTAAAGCATACCTCAAAGCTACACAGACTTTCTCAGAATTTCCAAATTTCCTGTGTTATATTTTTGGTCTGTTCTCCATGAAAATTTGAGTTCTTTTGGCAAAGCACTGAGTACTGAAGTCACTAAATAATGACAGACATTTCAGTTTTAGGCTCTGTGTCCTTCAGAAAAATGTGCTAACATAAAACATTTTATTCTAACAGTTTTCTAAGTTTATAAGAGCAATAATTAAACCTGTCCATATTTTGGGGCTTCCCCCCCATTATTTTTGGCTTTGTCCTGATTTTTTGTGTTTGAGATTGAGAGGTATGGCCAGTACAAACTGGAAGAAGGGACATCTTCCACCTGACAGGGAGCACCCTGTTTCTTTCTTTCTCACATGGCTGTTACTACCTCCTCCAAAAGAGTTTCATTGCATTTAGGTTTCACATATTAATGCTACCTCAGGACAATGTCAATCAAATATGAAATAAGACACTACCGAACTTCTCAGCTGTCTGATAGCTCTGCACTTTACTAAGCTTCTTCTCAACCAAATCACCTACCCATAAGCTGAATCTATATTAATAGTTCTTCCAAAACAGGATGCCACAGACTAATGCACATACTAATTGTATCATGACAACTTACAGAAAGTTTGCAAGTTGCCTGTCTCACAACTCCTCATTTTACTGAGGCAGGGCTATCCAGCTGGCAGTGTGAACATTGTCTTTCTGTGATAATCAGTTTTTATATGACACTCCAACCCCATGAATAAAATGGAAAAAGAAGGTTGATGTTGATTTCAGTGCCGGTGTTGGCTATGGAACCACTCAATGATTACAAACTATGCCTTTTGGGTAACATAACTGTAAAGGACTGAAGCTATAAACATTTATTTCATTGACCTGCAGATGTTCTTGAAATTGGGTTGGAGGCTGAAGTCTTGGAAATGCTCTTCTCTCTGCATGTAGTCCTATTTACTCAGGCGAGTGCTGATGTGTTGCTTGTGTTACATTTTTTGTTTTCCCTGCTCACTGACCATGAGTGCACCAATTTTTTAACACTACACTGCTCTCTGCTTATTCTTTGCTTACATGAAACTATTTCTGCCTCTGTGGATTGTTAGCTGAGGCATGAGTTCTGTGATGCTGTCTCCAAACAGATGACATGCATCTGCTCATTTACTGCACCACCATTTGGAGATACCATGGGAAAAGAAATTGGTGCCATGTCTCCTAAACATGTGTTACGTTATAACAATGTAATCATTGTGCTTTTTTGGCCCACAGTTCTGGAGATGGCATTTGTTTTATAGGTTCATAGGTGTGTACTAGGCTAATGGCCCTGGAGCCTTTACAAGCCTAGCCCATAGAATTACCCTGGCATCGTGCCACCCAACATTAGTTCCCAGTGCCTTTATCAAGTAGAACCACTGGAGTGATCCCTGGGGTGAATTTTCTATTTCTCATCCACTCATCAAGATTTCTCTTGAAGAGGGCCAGTGAGGTGATCTGTTTGACATGTATGTATTTCAGCACTGAAATAAATAGGACATGCTGGAGGGACAGATTCATAACCCAGAGGCTCCCTTCACTCTGGAATAAAATCCCAGTCCAGGTTAGGCAGAGTCGCTCATTGACTCTCTTCAAGAGGAATCTTGATGAGTGGATGGGAGATCGTAGGTTTACCCCGGGTATCACTTCTGTGTCACTGTTAGACAGAGGCACAGTATACTAACCTCGAAAAAGAGCATAGCAAAATTAATTTAAAATGGGTGGCGAAAGCCAAACACACTCTGGCTAGGCTTATAAATGCCCTAGGGCAGATAGCCTAGTATGAACCTATGAACCTATGGGAAGTCTATTCCATAGCATGGGCAGTCTTTGGGTCATGAACCTGTCCCTCCAGCATGTTCTGTTGATTGTGGTAATGAGGCTGAGGTCTCTGGAGTGTGTGGTGTGGGGGAATTGGGATTTCTCTAGATGTACCATTTCTAACAGAGCTGGGTCAGACATGGCTCTGTAAGTCAAGTAGAGATCGCCAATAAGTAGGCGATTTAAGACAGAGAATAGTTGGAATTTTTTGAGCTTGTCCATATAGGACAAGTGTTCAAGGCCTAAGATCATCTTTGTGAGGTACTTTTGCAGCCTCTCCAGTTGTTGCAGTTGTCTAGTGAGGTACATGCAGGACAAGTGTTCAAGGCCTAGGATCATCTTTGTGAGGTACTTTTGCAGCCTCTCCAGTTGTTGCAGTTGTCTAGTGAGGTACATGCCAAATGGGGCATTGTAGTCAATGACTGGCCTAATCAAGGAAAAGTAGAGGAGACAATGGCCTCTTTCTTCCTGGATGCAAAACCATTAGTAATTTGATATGCCACATAGAAGGACTTTCTGCCCACAGTGGCAATGTGGTGGTCAAAAGAGAGGTTGCTGTCAACCTATCTTCCCAGATCTCTTTTAGCACCTTCTGTGTTCAGTAGACTACCATCAATGTGGTAATTTATGGGAACTGAGTTTTTCCCAAAGGGGATGATGACACATTTTTTGGCACTGAGCTTAAGGCCATGGTTCTGACACCAGTCGTTGGTCTCAGTCAGGCCTTTCTGCTGGATATCAATATCATTTGAGGAGTTAATAATAGCTCCCAACTTGCAATCATCTGTGAACTTTGTCAGCCAGATTCCCTTCGTGTTGACTTGGACTTTAGAGAAGTAGATACCAAACAGGAGAGGACCCAGGACCGAACCCTGTGGGACTCCACTAGTGACTGGTCGGCAGTCTTACTTGGAGTCAACTACTTCACACTGAGGGTTTGATCTGTAAGCCAGTTTGCAACCCACCTAGTGATATAGAGTTTGATATCTAGCTTAGTGAGTTTTTTCTATGATTCCTGAGTGGGGAATGATATCAAAGGCCTTATCCAGATCAAGGTAGGCTGTATGAACCACCTTGCCTTCATCCACAGCTCTGGTGACTGACTCAAAGAAGTCGACCAGGTTGAGCAGGCATGATCTACCCTTCACAAAACTAAACTGTGTGGGATCCAGAGTTTGGAGATTCCCTATATTCTTGTTTATTATGTCCATGATGATGCATTCCATAGCTTTGCATATCAGACTCGTCAGGCTAATGGGGCAATAGTTCCCAGGGTCTGTTGTTGCTCCTCCTTTGTGGAGAGGGATGACTGTAGCAGTGTGCCATTTGGTAGGGACAAAGCCTGAGGTGAGGCTGTGATTGAACAGGGCACAAAGGTGTGGTGCCAGTTCACTCTGTAGTACATGTAGAACACTTCCAGGGATAGTGTCAGGTCCCATAGAAGCTGTATTCTTGGCCTTGGACAGTGATGTTTTTACCTGTGCAGAAGTAATACTGGGTGCCTGGCAATCTACTGGTATTGTGATTGGTCTTTTTTTGGGGGGGGGGGGTAAAGATGGCACTGAATCTGTTGGCCAGTATATTAGCAATATCTGTTGGCTCTGTATAGTAGGTACCATTGTGCAGTAGCTCAGAACGAATCTGGGTATTGCTGTGGAGATTTTTTCCATAACTATAGAAGGCCTTGTGGCTGTCTTTACTATCTGCTGCAATTCTGTTCTCATAGCTAGCTTTAGAGGATTTGATGAGGGATCTCAACTTTTTGTTAAGGCTGATAAGGGAGTTTTTCCTTATTCCGCATCAGTTTCTTCCTTCTGTTGTAGAGTTTGTTTATGGCAGGGAACCACCAGACTGGCTTCCTTTTTTTGGAGGAGAGCATCTTGGTTCTGTTGGGTATGGTGAGATCCATGCATTTGTGTACATGCTCATACAGTGCATTGGTGTATGATTCGCCAGTCATGCAACTATTCTCCATTTGCATGGGTGGCGTGAAGTTAGCCACCGCTATTTTTAGGAGCTCAAAGTTAGCTTTGGAGAAGTTTTTCATGGTGGCTACCTTTGAGGGGGGTGGAGGGGTTGGAGGGATGTGGATTTCCAACCAGGAAGGAGTTGACTATTGGTGTAGAGCAATGGTCGCTCATGTTAGTAATGACCAGGTCAAGGATGTTGCTACCTCTAGTGGGGGGAAGAACGAGCTGATCCAGGGCATTGGAATTAATGAATTCCAGGAAATGTTGGGCAAGTGTATTGGTACATGAGTAGTTTTCCCAGATAATTGAGGGGTAGTTAAAGTTGCCCAGTATGAGAGTGTTAGGTTAGACCCTAATATTCTCCAGGATGTTTAGGAACATGGAGTGTGAGTCTTGGGATATGGTTGGGGACCTATAGCAGGCTAAGACCTGAATTGCTGTCTTACCCAATGTTAGCTGCACCAGAAGTATCTCTGATGCATTATGTTGGGCTGCCAGTCTGGAGGTGTACACATCCTTTATGAATATGGAAACACCACCATCTTTGGAGCTTCAGCCCCAGGTGTGGGATGAGTTATAGCCTGGTAGTGCAGGGGGGGGCTTTCTGCTGCTTTGAACCAGGTCTCTGTTGCAGCACAAATGTCGATGTTCTCCATTTTAAGGAGTGTTTCGAGTGAGTGCATTTTGAGATTAAGACTTCTACCATTGAGCAGCATGACCCTCAGAATGCATTTGTTTCTAGCTGTTATGGTGGTAATTTGGTCTTTGGAACACAGCCTAAAAAAGGCACTATAGGGGTGGCAAGAGCCTTGGCCAGTATCCAGAAGCCCAGGGGTTACAGATGCAGGCCATCTGCCGATCATGTCATCCCAGGCAGACAGATACTGGATCCCATTGGAATAACACCACAAATTTAGCCAATTGTTGAAATCAATCATTTCCTGCTTGTACTGTCATACCCACCTGGGCTACATAACCTGAGAACTCCTCCATGTCTCTTTTTATGTAGTCCAAGGAGGTACACCTCAGGTCATTCACACCCACATGTACAATGACAGAGTCATATTTGTACCTGTTGTTGAGATACCTGAGTGTGTGCATTATGTGGTGGATTCTGGCACCTGACAGGCAGATGACTGTTACTTTCTCTTTATTCAACCTAGTGAGTGGGAAATCAGTGTGCCTCACTATCAAGTCACCTATGACTAGTGTTTTGGGCACGCTGTTTTGCCTTAGGGGCTTTCGTTGAGTGACACACTGTTTAGGAGAGTTATGCATCTCGTGATTAGTGTTGTGTTGTGGTGGTTAGTGCTTTTCTGCCTTGGAGGCCTCTGCTGTTTGGGTGTATTTTTATTGAAAGCCTCCGCGAAGGTGGGTCTGTAGTTTATGTTTTTATGTGAAAGCAGTGCTGGTGTGTGTTCTGGAGGGCTATGTGTTCCATGTGGTGTGGTGCAAGTGTTGACCTTCTCCTCTTGACCAGCTATTCCGGTCTTGGCTGGAGAGTACGTGCCTTCCAATTTAGATATATAAGTGTATATCTCGCAAGTCTGAGTGTTGGGAAGTAAAAGGAGAGAGTTTCAGTGTACATGAGGCAGTTGCTACATTGCTGCAAGATGCCCAAGTTCACCAGGTTAATAGGAGAAAGCAGAGGGAACTGACCTTTAAACATGCCTGGAGGGGTGGGCATTAATAATAAGTACTGGAGCTGTTTCCTTGTAGAACATTTAGTGCTGGTAGCACTTTTGTGTACTACAATAATTTCTACAAGAAGTCTGGTAAAGTGCTAGACTAATAAGCTAGTAAAAGTGCAGGAGAGGAGAGAACTCTAAGGAAAAAAGTGAAGAGCAGACTTTTTGGCACAGCGTAGAAGCTTACTAACAGTCCTGGATACAGCAAACCTGTATCTGGGCTAGACTAGTTACAGGAAAGGCAGGAAACAAGTGCAAACATAGGTTTTTAAACCAGAAAGTTGAAGGAGATGGAAAAACTGCCCAAACGGCCAATATACTACAATTTCTGGGCCAGAAACCACTCCTCTTGTGGTAGATAGGCTACCTAGTTCTTACCACTCCCACTGATAAGCTAGAAAGCTTCCCTCCAACACAGAAAGGCTTGGAGGGGGATGAGAAGCTTACAAACAGTCCTGGATACAACAAATCTGTATCTGGACTAGACTAGTTACAGGAAAGGCAGGAAACAAGCTTAGAACATTTTTTAACAGAAAAGTAGCTAAAACAGCACTAAAAACAATTCCAATGCAGTGCAAGCTAGAAAACTTGACTGTAGCTATATTAAAGCAAATACAGTTTAAATAAATGCAATTTATTCAAATGGTATTCAGAACTGAATTCAATTATTGTTTTATTTAACTCTGAACAGATAAAAAGTGCCAAAAATATACTTATCAGCTCTATATTTCCAGACTGTTTGAGAAGCACACTCAGTCAGACCACAAGGAGATTCTAGCAACGGTAGATTCTAGCAAAGTGTTTTCTTTTTTTGTTTTTTTATTAGTAAAGTGGAAAGGGAGAAAGGAGGAAGAGAATATAATTCAAGGTTAAGAAACTAAAAAGTTGGCCTTCTCAAATGTTCTCTCTGTATTAGGTAGAATGAGCTAATGACACTAGATTGGGAGGAGTGTCCCAGATCAAATTTACAGTAGGGGCGGGCAACTGCAAAGCTACCAAGTATAAGAACAAGATACCAATAGGAAGGGAGGGTGGGGAACTATTTTAGGCAGTAAACACTACAGAAATGTTTATCACAGCAGAAAAACAGCAGTAAGCCACTAAATTAAAATTTTAAACAGATAAAGGAGCAAGAAGAATGAGAATGAGAATTGAGAATGCTTTTAACTGCAAACAAATCAGTTATATGATACACCCCTTGGCAGGAAATCAGAACAAACAAACAGATGTTTAACAAATGGAGAAGATTTCCATAGAAGGTTGAAACCTGAAACAACTTTAAAAAAAGCTCAAAAGAACCAATAGGGTGGTTACTCCAAGTCCTAGACCAGACAACCCTAACCAGCCAATGAGCATAAACACAACACTCTCACTGAAGTGGAAAATGGCTTTTGTTAAACTTAGATGGCCTGGAGAATGTGCTCAGAACACACAGCCTCTGCAAACAAACAACTAGGCCCAGAAACAAACCTGAATATGGGCAATGCTACAGCTACTACCTACACTATTTTAGGCAGAAAACACTACAAAAATGTTTATCACAGCAGAGCAGAAAAACAGCAGTGAGCCACTAAATGAAAGTTTTAAACAGAGAAAGGAGCAAGGAGACTCTAGAGAATGCTTTTAACTGCAAACAAATCAGTTATATGATGCACTCCTTGGCAGAAAATCAGAACAAACAAACAGATGTTTAATAAATGGAGAAAAATTCCAGTTAATTATCTCCAAATGCCATCTGTCGTTCATACACAAACACTTATGCCTTCCTGAGCATTGTGCTTAGGACGTATGCTATACATGTGATTGCATGGCTATACTTCATCTGTGCTTTTCTCGACTGAAGGGATGATCAAACTTGAGCTGTACATGCTATGATATGAAGAATGGTCAGGTAACCAGTGGCTAATGTAACTTCACCCAGGCATTACTTGATAATTCATAATGCAACCTGCTGTGACTTTTCATATCAGGAATACTGCAGTCATGGCAGTTTGTTTTTTGATGTCATGGCAGTTTGTGTTTTGATGTCATGGCAGTTCACTTTTGATGATATGCCTTCTATCATGTTGCTCATCATATCATGGAAATGGAAATGTCTGGCTTCTATTAATATGGAGTACATATGCTGACAACTTTGCTTTCTGCTGTCTATAATACCATTCTGTCATTACTAGCTGCTGTAGTTTGTCAGGGAATGAAGTATAATAAAATTGTGGAAGATTTCTACTAATCAATAGAAATTTGTGAAAGCAGAAAAATATAAGTGGCATTACTTCTCACCAATAAAGCAAATGTAAAGTGGGGCCCTTCTTGAGCTTTTCTTTTTACTGGTATAAAAGGTTGAAGATTAACTGCTATTAATTTCTCTAACTCAGAAATAAGGCATATACTAACCTATTTATACTTGGTGGAAACTTTAAAGCCCAGGTATCCTTTATTTCCAAACTCTCTCACACAATCTTCATTTACTGGAAATAAGATTGTTTTATTTTTGCTTATAAATAACACTGAGATACTTAAATATCTCATTTAAGGACTACAAATGGTAGCTAATACTTTTTTATGCTTGGATATGCAGAGGACCCAATCATAAGCAAAGTACATGTTCTCTCTGACTGTTGTTTCACATAAACTGCCATTGTAACTATCACTAAAAACAAAAGAAGAGGCAAAACTGTAAAGCCCTGATGTGTGCCTTTCTCATTTAAAAAGGGAGTGGAAAAGATCCCATTAATACATATCTGAGTTAGTGGAAGCCGGTTCAATAGTTGACATTTGATAAGAAAGGGTCCTTCAGTTCATCAAGCTACGAACCATCCCAAAATAATCTCTACTAAACATACTGTTTGAACAACAATCATATGTTGCTACCTGCTATACTTTTAACTGTATGTCTAAATCACTATGCTTATCTAAATATCTTATGCAATCATATGTTATCTGCCATATTTTGTAACTGTATGTGCAAACCACAATGCTCATGTAAATATCTTATGTATAGTATGTTAGCAATTGTTGTGGAGCTTTTCTCCCTGGGCCTCCACTGAAAACGGACACTTCCCCAGTAAAGAAATGTAAAAATAAAAATAAATAAATAAATAAAGTTCCAGTCACGTTCAATCTTTTCTGTAAATTTAAGAACGTGGCTATAAATTTAAAAGAATATATTCATCACATTGAATGGGCATAATTTCAATTCTCAAAACATTTACCACAAAAAGTTGAAAAGTGTAAACTTTAAATATAAAAACAATTCAAATATGTCCTGGGCAGGTGGCAAGCCCCTCTTTACCCACTGCTACTTATGTATACCAACTCTGAGATTGCACTACAGTGGGAAAAGGGCAAACACCCAGTCCCCGCTGTACTACAATCTTGTACAACTTAAAAAAGCCAGTAGCACATGAGTTCAACTTTTTGTTGTTAATGTTCTATGATTCAGAATTACATCTGTTTGACATAGTGAATGTGTGCTTAATCCTACTAGTCCATTGTAGAACATTTAGCCATGAAAAGATTAGTTTGGGTCCCTCTTGTCTGCACTTTATAAAACCTTGTGTTTCTTGTACTAAACTGGATAGATAATCTCAAGTCTTCTAGCCCTTGTTGCAGAGAGATTAATTTTATAGGTCTGTAACCATGAGGTTTAGTTAAACCTGGCTGGTCTTTAAGTAGTACTGTAACATTTGGTATTTTAGACATTAAAGGAAATTTCCCTTTTCTTTCTGAGTTTTCAAACAATTTTAGTAAAACAGGACTAACATATCAGTGTGTTTTATATAAAATTTAACAGAGAGCCCATCTGAGCTGGGGACATTGCCCCTTCATAAGTGTTTGCTAACTGCTAGAATTTCTTGGATTATTACAATTTCATTTATCCAAGCTTGTTCCTCTATAAATATGAGATAGTCTCACAAATGTATAGGAGGAGACTCTCTTACATTTTTCTGTTCTTTGATATTCATTTATGTATATGTTCATTAAGGTCTTACTTACAAGTTGATTGATGGTAAAAATATCTTAACATAGAGTCCTTAGCTCATTGTGTACTAATAAAATTTTGTATCTTTCTTCTTCTTCTCCATCTATGTTTATGTGCTAGTGATTTAGGTGAGGGTATAACTTTCGCCAATTGAAATCAGTTCCACTTTTAACATTTACCTGCAATAACGTCATATACCTCTTTAGTTCTCTTAATTCCAATTATTAATGAAAGGGACCATTGGCTTATGTTGATCATGTTCCCTACTCATCCTTAGGCTTACTTCCCTATCATTATAATGAAGGATAACCAAGAAAACACAATCACATATGCAGAGAGGTTCCCCACTCTGTTCTTTGATGTCACTCTGTGTACCTATGTACTCTTTTCAGCACTAGAGATAGTGCAAGACAATCATATGCTCTTCTCTCAGGAAAAATCAGCAAATGCTATTTAAATCTGTAGCTCTTGTTTTCCAATTATTCCAATTTTAAATCTAACCTGTTTATTTTGGATTGGACATCTGCACTTTGGAGTGAACATAGCATGATCATATCTTTCTTAGAGCCAGGTTCCATGTGATGTTTAAAGATCATCTCTGTTAGTTCAAAAAGTGTGTTCTCCTGTTTTAAACTTGTTTCTTTGAGCATTGCCATACCTAGAAGCAATACTTGAATTATCAAGGTGAGATTCCCAATAAAAAAGTACCACCTTATTTATATCTGGCACTGGGCTCCTGAGCGCAAGTTGTTATCATATTCCACCAAACACTAAATGGTACTCTTATCTTGAACACTACCCTTCTTAAACTTACATCTATAATATATACACTTTGGTTTAATACATCATTTTATCCTCTGGTTAAAAAGTCCTCTGGTGAAATGGAGCTACTTAGACAGTCATTATCCATTACTGGCTTGAGAAATCATCTCAGCATATGCAAAATGTAAAAATGTAACTTTAAAAAACAAGTAAAAGCATTGTATTTGTTTTTCACACACACACACACACACACACACACACACACATATATATATATATATATATATATATATATAAAATATATAAAACTATAGCTAGATTTATTGAAAACATAATGTAATAACTGAATTCAGCGTATGCAAAATGTAGCTTTAAAAAACAAATAAAAGCATTTTATTTGTTTTACACACACATACATATCTATTTATCTATATAGCTATGTAAATATAGACAAATATATATCTATATCTATCTATCTATCTATATATATATATATATATATATATATATATATATATATATATATATATATATATATATATATATATATATATATATATATATATATAGGTCTATTTTACATGATCGACAACTCAAATGTTCAACTTTCATATGGCCGAGACCATATGATCGAATATTTGAAACATCTACCGTGTAAACTAAACACCATAACACACAAAAAAAAAACTAACATGGTTTAGCAGGGGGGCAAGCTCTCATGCACCACCCATACCCCCCCCCGCTACTTAAATATACCAACTCCAAGATTGCACTACATTGCGGTAATGGGAAATCTTCCCGTTCCGCACTGTATGGAGATCTCCATTCAGATCAGTCAAGCTTTTAAAAGTTCGATCATATGGTCTCGGCCATATGAAAGTCGAACTTTTCAAAGTTCGACCAACTGAAGGGGACCCATACATATATATATATATATATATATATATATATATATATATATATATATATATATATATATATATATATATACAATATATAAAACTATCGATAGATTTATTGATAACACCATAATGTAATAATTTAATTTGTCGTAACTGACAATTTAATTTCAATTTGTCTATAAACATATTTGCATACTAAATAGAAAACGTACATGAAAACCAATATATCTCTAACAGTTTATGTACTGTAGTTAATATTACCCCCTTTCCTACTGAAAAGGCTTACCTCTGTACAACAAAGTATTCCACAGGATTACTGTAGTGCTATGAGACGTTTTCTTGGCTCATCTGATAGGATTACTCCTTTGCTATATCTCTGGCCTAAGATTACCAACATCCTGCTTAAAACATTCATAATATATGACTTACGGTGCTCTAGTACATTATTTTGTACTATGTTATAATGGTAGCAATTTGCTACAGCTTTCAATAGCTCTAACATAGTAAAGTAATTTCTTATTTTGTGATGTGTTCCTCTTTTCTTCATCTATTACAGATTCAGTTCTGTCAGAAAAGTTACAGCTTCCATCCAGCCTTTTCATAACATTATAAATTACGAGTTGAAACATGAGTTTTCCTGGTATTATTTCATCTGTCATCATACTAATGACCTTCTTCTGCTCTGAATATACAATATTTCTTATTATTCTCATTCACATGTTGCAGTGAAAGCAAAGCCCAGATTGTTACAGGTGATTTACTCCCAGAGATTTAAAATTATTTAGCAGTCTAAAACACAGCACTGAATCAAGTGCTTTTCTGAAATCCACACTGCCTATTCAGGGTGTAGAGACTCAGAAGAAAGAGTCTGTATATTGTTATTTGAGTAAGTATAAGTGAAATGACATCAGTTTCCGTAATTGCTAAATAGAAAATTGTTGGTTTGCATAGCTGCCACAGCTGAAGCTAGATGTAGTTCCTCACTCTGCTAGTCATGGTACATACATGTTATAAATTAAACCAGATCCATATAATTGAATGTCAAAGATAACATTTCAGCACCTGATTTGATCTTAGATGGCGTGCTGCTAGTCGATGCCTGCACAGGCTCCTACAAGGTGGCTGAAGTGTGTATAAAACATAGGCTGGGATTCTTAGACAAGTGCGTTATCATTTCATGAAGGTCACTCCACAAAAAGCCACGCACTTAGTAGGACAAGTATGAAGCATTGAATACTGCCAGGTGTGAAGCAAAGAACTACAAAATTAAAAAATGGGATTGTGATCAAGGGATAAACACCATTAGTCTGCTGTACAAGAGTACTAAATCACATGCATGTCCAAAGCAATGGATGTCAGAGGCAAGACATAGAGGTGTGGTTTATTAATGCGTCACCACCCATGCAATGCAGAGCAAGAACTGCATGTACCACCCATATGGCACAAAACTGTTACCATTGGGACCAACAGATACATCACTGCAAGTGTGCACAGCAAAGTGGCAACCCTGTTTATCATACAAATAGGAAGGAGAAGGAGGTAAATAAAGAGTCAGACAGAAGCACAGAACACTGACCATAAGGTATGAAATGCGTGATGGTGATGGGTAATGTTTTTTTTTTTTTTTGAGTCGGGGTGGTTCTCTTTTTTAAGTATTACAGCAGATGGGTAGATACAGAAAGTATTGCAGCATTATTGTTGATGGGTTAGTATGAGAAGGGGAGCTAATAACAGCAGACAGATAGAGACCACAGGTACATACAGATGGGGGTATAAACCCATGACCTGGGGAGGATAGTGGATGGACATATTCATGTGAAGGTTAGAAAATGGTGACAGGGAGAGCTGGACAATGAGCAAAGCATGGATAATGACAAAAAGGGACGGAGGGAAAACACAGAAGTCTGGAGAATGTGGGGTTCTCACATGACTGGATGCCATGCTGGCTCAGATCAGTCCACCTTCTGGAGAGTTTAATCTTCACCTTCTCCAGAAATGCAGTCACAGAGGGCTCTACAGACTCACTGCAGGTCGCTTCCAGCAAAGGCATCACACTGTCTATGTAGGGTGGCCACTGGTGAACCAGCATCTGAAGAACTGGCTGGAGCAGACTGAAGTGACAGTGGCTCACCTCCTTCCCTTCCATAACTGGATCTGCAGAAGGATGACAGAATTAAAAAAGTGACCAAACATATATGCTATAAGGAAAACTGCAGATGGTTAGTGGAGTGCCATGGATATCATAGACAATCTGCTGATGGGATTGTTCTCACACCTTGTGTAGTACCAAACCATGTTCACCTGCCACTGCTGTAGTGCTGGAAAACAATGCATGAACTCTTTAATTATATGTATACAGTAGTTAAGAATGTATAAGACAATACTGCTGAAAAGAATGCTTTGGGAACATTTCAGGTTCCCTGTCCCAAACATATGTTGCCCATTTGTGAAGAAATTCAGGGTAGCATCATTTCAAGTCACTGTACCTATGTTGGCATAGCCTACAGGAATATGCAGTGCCAGCTCATGCCAGGCATCGGCCTTCCACAATGGGCCATCATGACTGCCCAGCAGATGCTCATTGAAGTTTTTGAACAAGAAGAGTAGGAAAAACATGGTCTTCCTTCCTCCACCAACCTGGAGCTGCTTATTCACCAGAGATAGAAGTAGTCATGGCTTCTTAACCAGGTCCATTAGAAGAGCAAAATGTTAGCCCTGTGATCACATGTCATGTAACACAGCACTACCCAGCAGTGTTAGGACAGAGCTGTAGTATTGCACCATGGTGCTATGGGCATATATATGCCATTTACATGAGCATAAAGGTTGCATGCGTTGTGCTCTTTATTATGTGCCTGGCTAGAGCCAACACATATAAGTAGTATAGTGCCACAGGTGGCGATTCACAGACAGTATCATCAACTGGCTTCATTTCCATAACTGTCACGTCAGCTGGCTCTTGTTAGCATTATATAAAGTTGTGTCACCATTTTGTACAAAACTGCTTTTAATTGTACAACATTGACATGGGGAATTTCAGTAAATATTCTGCAGATATGGAATTTCTGACAGCTGAAGAACATTCTTTTAATGGATGATGGTGAGAGTGAAGCAGATGCCCCAATGTATATATAACTGAGAACCCAAGACACTGACGTGATACTGTACCATCTGCCTATGCCTGTGGCATTCAAACTGTGATGACAGAAAACAATGGGAAGGTTATGCCACAATGGATGTGTGGATCTAGGGCCACACATTGTGGTATGACTACAATAATCAAATAGGAGGGAAACTGTAGAAAACACAACTTCATCAGATAAAAAGGTGCATAAAGACAGAAGACTGTGGCCATATGTGTGTGCATTCCAGAGTGTACCAGACAAACCCATTGGTTGACATGTTTTGCCTAACAAATTCACAGGTGCTGGTGTGCTCACCAAAGAAATGCAATCCCTTGTAAAGTTCACTAGCTAGGAGATTAAGGTGCCACTGTAAGTCATCTGCACACATAGCATGGATTTCCTGGGTAAAGGTGCTGCAAGAAGGCATTGTCAGGTGGGTAACCGTAATAGGTCTCTACAACTGCTGTAGAGAAGGTTTAATGACATCATACTCTATGCAAAGAAAAATCCACAGAACAATGCAATACACAAGACCATCACATGGTGTGGACAATCAACAGTGAAATGCTCCCTGAGTTCAAAATATCTTGCACCAACTGAGGGGTGCAGCCTCTTATGCCTGGAGATAGCTTAGGTAAGTGAATTGAGGAGGACCCAGCCACCTGTGTGTCAGTAGTGGAAGAAACTGGTTAGTAATGCCCACTATATTAGAAGACAGTATAACACAATCCACTTCATGTTTGAAGGGAAGAACAGACCAGGGCTCCCTATATAAAAAATCCTTCCAGGCAGCACTGGAGTGCAGCTGCAGCAACATACATAACAATGTATGTCTATCAATGAATGATATAGCTGCATTTTCATGTGTAACAGTATGCATGCCATAGGGATTACAAAAGCATATGTGTGCGGTCTGACAATGGTATTGTGTGTTCATCTTCTCATAACATCCAACACAACAGGATAAATGTAGGGCTGATAAGAACAGGGCAACTGTGGCTGATGATGATAATGCAACATGCAAGTGGATTAACTCAATGGCATATTGGCACAGTTTGTGATACTATGAGGGATGTAACATCCACATGCACCATTACTGATATCCCTGATGAGATCCAGACTAAGTAAATGTTCCACTAGTGCATGACAGGCATCCTGTACCTGGCAGTCCCTCACAGATCACACAGTATCTGAAATGTATACCACTTCTATAACTCACATGTCCTTTACAGGGGAGAGACAAAAAGGGTGGTACCTCCAAGTCTGCAGGTCTACCCTGATATGACTATGGCTCTCAGCATTTACCACCAGATGTGCTGGTCATTGATCAAGGGACAGAGGTCAGCTACCCACAGGACTGTGGCGATGATGAGTGTGATGCATGGCTTATAGGGAAAACATGCACAAACTGCACAGTAGCATGGAATATAGGGACATAGAGTACATAGTTTAGCTGAGATTGTTTGATGTGAATATTTATTTATTTATTTATTTCGGTTTGATTACCGGGGGAGTCCACTGGGCCAGAAAGTGCCCATTTTCAGTGGAGGCCCGGGGAGAAAAGCTCCATAAGCAATATGATACAATAGAGGTTACATAATGTTGAAAAAAAAAAGTTACAATTTTAACATTTATACAGTAAGAAAAGCAAATGAATAAAAATATACTTCTAAAACACAGTTGAAGATAGTAGAGAGCACAATTTACAGGAGTTTTCATTCAGGGCAGCAGCCCGGGGAGAAAAGCTCCATAAGCAATATGATACAATAAAGGTTACATAATGTTGAAATTATAAAATTCATACAGTAAGAAAAGCAAATGCATAAAAAATATATACTTTTAAAACACAGTTAAAGATAGTAGAGAACATAATTTACAGGAGTTTTCATTGAGGGCAGCAGGATTCAACTGTCTATACTACAAGGCTCTGAGGTTACATGTTATTTACAATATTTGCATACTTGGAGTCAAGAGAGATATTTCTCAAACAGAGAGTGTAGCTTAGGTTTGATTTAGGAGAACAGAAAAATATTTGTTTGAGGGAGCATGGAGAAAGGAGTATAGAGAGCTCAAAGGAGAAAATTTCCTAGAATTTATGTAGGGTGAGAGCAGGAACATTTCCGTTTAGAAGACAGGTAAGAGAAAAGTTTGGACTTGAAGGAGTCAGAGTTTGGTATGGTCCTAAGTAAAGGAGGTAGGGAGTTCCATTTTTTGCCTAGAGAGAAAGAGAGAAGGAGCTGGCCTGCAGGACGTTTGGGTTTGTGGACAGATATTAAATTTTGGTGTTTAGATCTCAGAGATCTATTTGGGATGTATGGGGGAAGGATGTTTGTTAAGGCTGGGCATTTATCTGGGTAGAAAATTAATTTGTGAGCGGAAGTTAGTTGGAGATAATCTAGGTGGTTAGAGAGTTCTAGCCAGTTCAGAGATTGTAGGGAAAGGCAGTGGTGAGTAGAGTTTTTAGATTTAGTTGCAAATTTAGAGATCTTATTATAGCAAGTTTCAAGTTTGGATGTGTTAGAGGAAGACAGGTTAGTTAGTAGAGGGGCTCCATATAGTAAAGAAGGTAGAAGGTAAGTAGTTGCTAAGGTGTGCCTGGAGGAATTGGAAAGAAAGCGGTGATTCCTATAAAGCATACCCAACTTTTGATGGGTTTTCTTTATGTTTTGTTGTATGTGGGTATCGAATTTAAGGTGTTCATCTATTGTAATGCCGAGGAGTTTTGCAGAAGGGACCACTTCTATAGCAGAGTTGGTTTGACTTAGGACTTTGAAGGCATTTTTGTCAAAAGAGAAAGCCCTGGAGGGGGGGAAAAGAAGTATTTTAGATTTATTGGAGTTGAGAGAGAGATGGTTTTGGTGCATCCAGTTCTCAGTAGTAGAGAAAGCTATTTGAGTTTTAGTTAGAAGTTCAGGAAGGTTAGAGGCGGTACAGACTAAGGTGGAGTCATCAGCGTATTGGATAACTGTTGCATCAGGAATGACAGAGTGAAGGTTATTTATAAAAATGTTGAAAAGCAAGGGACCAAGGATAGATCCTTGTGGAACACCGGTGGGAGTTGGTAAGAAGGAGGAGGTAGAGTTCTTCCATCTGACGGCTTGAGATCTGTCGGATAGGTAACTGGAGAACCAGGAAAGGGTATCTTGGGAGAGATGAAGGTTAGACAGATGAAAGAGAAGGTGTTTGTGGGAGAAGGTATCGAAAGTTTTAGAGAGATCTAGGAGTACTGTGGATACTAGTAGTCCAGAATCTCGGGCTCGATTTACAGTTTCTAAGAAGGATAGTAAGGCAGTAATGGTGCTGTGGCCGGGGTGGAAACCGTGTTGGGTGGGTGTTAGGAGATGATTCTGAGTTAAGTAAGGCATAAGGTGGTGGTGGACACATTTTTCTAGAATTTTTGATATTGGTGAAAGTAGGGCATTGGGGCGGAAATTGGAGATATCAGTGTTTTTGCCTCCTTTGTGAAGAGGTAGAATGTAGGCTGAATGCCAAAGTTTGGGAACATAAGACTCTTTTAAGGATCCAAAGTAAAGCAGGAGGTAAAAAGTAAAACCAATAATCAAAAACCAACTACCACAGTCACCGAACACAAATGAATCCAAGTCCAGGAGGAAAAGTAGACGCTTTAATGTTTCACAAACTCAGTAACAACAGAAAACAGTAATGCAATCAACCCCACGTTTTCGTCTTCAACTTTATCAGCTATGATAACAGTCATAAAACACTTCCATTTAATACTTCCAGTCTCAAACATCAGTTCAAAAGAACCAATCAACTTCACGTGCCTTAATTGTTTCTGAAAGAAACATGTTTAAATACATTACACGTAAAAGGCAGTTGACAGAGACATAAATAATCAATAAATATAAAAATCATAAAAGGCTAAACAGTCTTTAATTGTGCTGAAAAAAATTCTTTTTTAAAAATATATAAAAAACCATAAAATATTGTACAATTAACTAATGTCAAGTCTGTAATACCTACAATGAAGGTGCTATTAGTATGATATATAGCACCATCTAGTGGTATTTCTAAAAAGTGAGCCCTTAAAGATATATTTTTTCTTCTTCAGTAAAAATAATAAAATAAAATAGTAAAATAAAACTATTTTGTTATTGTATTATTATATAGTTTATATTACTTGACTGAATGACCACTAACCAAAGTGTAGCCATAACCCAAAACCATATAGATTTAAAGCTTTGCAGCTCTTAATTTTAGAACTGGTGCTAAAGAAACCATATCATTGAGCCCCACATTTCTACTTGCATCCAACACCACTTGCCAGTATAATTCACGGTATTCTATAAGGGTTTCCCACATACCTCCCCTAGGGTTCGTGGGTACTACTTCCAATACAAAGAATTGATATCTCATGGTTCCACATTTCAGAGCATGTTTACATAATGCGTTTTTTTCATTCTTAACTCTAATATCGTATACATGCTCATAAATCCTCTGCTTGAGCTTTGTTTCACTTTTCCCTATATAGAATGTTACACATTTTTTACAACTGGCAATGTAAATTATACCTTTGGTGTCACAGTTTACAAAAGTGTTCAGCATAAGCTTTTTACCCCTGGCTTGCAGGTAGAAATAATCGCCACAAGCCAAGTATGTACAATAACTACATCTGCCACACTTGAATAGCCCTTTCTTTGATTTGTTGTTCTTGTTCCTGACCCCAGAATTAGAACCATTTTCCAGTATATTCTTGATGGTCTTACCCTTTCCATAGGTAAAACTTAGTTCTTTTTCAAAGATATAGTCTAAGTCAGATATGGCAGAAAAGTTGTTCCACTCTCTCATAAAAATCTTCCTAATGAATGCTGACTGTCCATCAAAAGTAGTAACAAGACCTGTCCCAAATTGATCAATAGTCCGCTTCCCTAATGTTTCTGATGTAGTAGTGATAGCCTTTCCTAGTATAGGGGCAAAATAATCCTTTCTCTTGAGATTAACTTCCTCAAAAATATTATTGAATAATTCAAGTGGATATCCTCTGTTGAGAAATAATCCCTTAAGATAATTAACCTCTTCCAAAAATATTTGGTTGTCAGATGTCATCCTACTTAAACGCACTAGCTGTCCCTTCACTACACCCTTCTTTTGATGGAGTGGATGACAACTAGTGTAGTGTAGGTACGAGTTGGAAAATGTATCCTTTCTATGCACCCGTGATGTAAATGCACCATCCAATTTACCTACACAGACATCCAAATATCTCATTTCCTGATGATCAAAATGTTGTGTAAACTTCAAAAAACTTGTAGTGGTGTTGACATAGTTGTATAGTTTGAGAAAATCTTCCTCGTCTCCACCCCAGAGAAAACACAAATCATCAAGGAATCTGGTGTACAAGGCCCATTGATTACAAAAGGAGGAATTAAGTAAACATTTATTCTCCCAATATGCCATAATTATATTAGCATAACTTGGAGCACAGTGGGCCCCCATGGCTACACCTTTTTCCTGTTTGAAATACTCACCCTGAAAATATAAGAAATTGTTCTTTAATACAACCTCCATCAGGGTGAGTATATTCCTAAAATCTTTTTGCTCAATCCTCTGACTGTCAATTAACATCTCCTCAAACCAAAGTAAACCCACCTCGTGTGGAATACATCCAAATAAATCTATAACGTCCATAGTACCAAAAGAAAGATTCTCGGAAAATATCGAAGGTTGCAATTTCCTTAGAAAGTCCCAGGAATCCTTTAAAATGTGTTTGATGCCTTCTAAAACACTTTTAACTTTTTGGTCCACAAACTTCGCTAAAGGTGCAGTCATGGAACCTTCAGCTGATACAATAGGCCTTAATGGTGGATCAACACTGTCTTTGTGTACCTTGGGAATGCCAAAGATACAAGGTATTCTTGGTTTCTCCACATTGAGGTACTTGTATGTATCACTATCTATTGAACCATCCAAAAACATGTCATATAACAAGGTTTGTATCTTTCTATGGGCAATGTTGATTTCGTTTAGACACCCTTGAATATTTGTCCGTGTCATTAAGTAAGTTCATCATTTTACCTTCATATAAAATTGATTCCATCACTACCACTCCCCCACCTTTGTCAGGTTTCATAACTCTCAAGCTATGATTATTACCGATTTCTTTTAATGTACTCCTTTCTACCGATGTTAAGTTGGAGTGTGTGCATTTACCCATGACACTTTCTCTTATTTCATTTTCCACTTTCAACTCAAAATTTCTGAGTTGAGGGTGTATGGGTGGATTAAAGGTGCTTCTACGCCTTAAATTGCCTATGTCCAGGTCCCGTGTTTTACCTTTAAAAAATAGTTCCAGATTTTTCTTTCTTATAAACAATTTTATGTCTACCAAAAGTCTAAAAATGTCTGTTTTTTGTCTAGGGATAAAAGTAAATCCCTTAGAAAACAAATCAAACCAAGTTTTATCAACCTTAACACTTGAATAATTAAAAATGTTAAAATCATTATAAGTCCAGGTACACATGACATTAGAAATAGCATCAGTTACTACCAAGCTTGATCCCTTCTCACAAAGGGCTTCCACCCTCTGCCCCTGTAGTTTTTTGAATTGTACACAACTCTTTCCTGATTCATTAACCTTTCAGATCTTCTTAGGGGAGGGAAAACCTCAGTATCTAAAACCTGTTCTGTGTTTTCCTCATTGGACCATCCCAACTCATCATTATGCTCCCTAGCCCAATTGCCAAAGCCTTTCCTGGCCGGGGTTTTGGGTTTTGGGTAATGTGTTTTGTTTTTGTATTCTTCCAAATCCCTTTATGTAAACATGCTCTGAAATGTGGAACCATGGGATATCAATTCTTTGTATTGGAAGTAGTACCCACGAACCCTAGGGGAGGTATGTGGGAAACCCTTATAGAATACCGTGAATTAAACTGGCAAGTGGTGTTGGATGCAAATAGAAATGTGGGGCTCAATGATATGGTTTCTTTAGCACCAGTTCTAAAATTAAGAGCTGCAAAACTTTAAATCTATATGGTTTTGGGTTATGGCTACACTTTGGTTAGTGGTCATTCAGTCAAGTAATATAAACTATACAATAATACAATAACAAAATAGTTTTATTTTACTTTTTTATTTTATTATTTTTACTGAAGAAGAAAAAAATATATATTTAAGGGCTCACTTTTTAGAAATACCACTAGATGGTGCTATATATCATACTAATAGCACCTTCATTGTAGGTATTACAGACTTGACATTAGTTAATTGTACAATATTTTATGTTTTTTTATATATTTTTAAAAAAGAATTTTTTTCAGCACAATTAAAGACTGTTTAGCCTTTTATGATTTTTATATTTATTGATTATTTATGTCTCTGTCAACTGCCTTTTACGTGTAATGTATTTAAACATGTTTCTTTCAGAAACAATTAAGGCACGTGAAGTTGATTGGTTCTTTTGAACTGATGTTTGAGACTGGAAGTATTAAATGGAAGTGTTTTATGACTGTTATCATAGCTGATAAAGTTGAAGACGAAAACATGGGGTTGATTGCGTTACTGTTTTCTGTTGTTACTGAGTTTGTGAAACATTAAAGCGTCTACTTTTCCTCCTGGACTTGGATTCATTTGTGTTCGGTGACTGTGGTGGTTGGTTTTTGATTATTGGTGTTACTCTTTTAAGGATCTGTTAATTAGAATGGAGATTGGGAGAGCAATACCTTTAGCAGCACATCTGAGGAAGGAGGAACGTAAATTGTCAGGGGCATTGGAGCATGGCTTTAGTTTGGATAGGAGCCTTTTTATAAAAGTGGTTGAAACAGGTTTGAGCTGGAAATTGAGTGGACAGTTACTAGGAGTGTTAGGTGTTGGGGAAGGGGAATTGGATGGATTATTGTTTGGGAAAGATTTGGTTAGCAAAGTTATGGATTCTGTAAAGAAAGTGTTGAATTGAGAGCTTAGTTCCATGTCAGTTATACTAGGGTCAGGGCAGGGATTATTCCTGGACCCTGTATGGAGTAGGGAATTAACTGTTTTCCAGAATTGTTTTGGGTTCTTGTTAATGTCAGACTGAAATTTATTGTAGTAGTTTTTTTTTGTCTAAGGTAATAAGTTTTTTTACTTGGTTGCGTAGTTGGGTGTATTGGAGCAAGGTAGGAGACATTTTATTTTTCTGGTAAAGCTTCCAGGATTTATCCCTAAGATGCATGTTACATTTTGTTTCTTTGGACAGCCAAGGAGCAGAATTAGCTTTGACTCGTTTGTTTCTAGGAGGGGCTTGGGAGTTGAGAGTATTTAGGAAGACAGAGTTAAAGTGTTCTACAGCATTGTCAAGGGGAGGAGTATTTAGTATTTGCCAGTTTATATGTTTAAAAGTGTCTGAGAAAATAGTGGGGTTGAAGTTGCTAAGATTACGAGTGTGTAATCCATATATGCCTCTATATATTCTGTGATTGTGGAAAGGTCCAACATTTAAGGCAGATGAGTGCAGGATATGCCAGCCTAGACTACACAGACAGTTGGTAATACAACATCAGTGTCAAATGTGGATATACAGCCTGCTACCATTGGCCATGGAAATCCTCCAGGTTGTGGGAGGGGCTATTCCTCTGGCTCAACATCTGTGATGCCTCATCAGTCTACTCATGTACAGTCCTATAATTCTGCCCCTTCTCTGTCATCTGTGGGAACATAACCTGCTAGTCATGGGCATAGGCATCATCCAGCTCATAGGGCTCAACACATGGGACACCCCAATCAGGGTGCAAGCACACAGACCCTGAGCTCTACTCTTCATTGCCAATGACTGTATTGAGCTCTGACACCACAACCCAACTCAATGGACACGACTGGCAGTCATAATGTGCTATCACAGCTGCACCACTGAAGGCTGTGATCCCTGCCCCCCACAATCACCCTCCCAAAGTACTTGACAGCCATATTCACCTTCAACGACCCTACCTCATATTACAGCACTGCAGTCTCATCTATCCATCCTTCCATACAAATGATGATTATGGTGTCCTACCCACTCCATAAAGTGATATATAATGCACAGTATGGTAAGTCCATGCGCTGCCCTGCACAGAGTAGGCATGATACCATATGCATAATTTCACTGTACCATTTCTGGTCCATAGTTGTAGACCACAGCTGTAATGCAATGCACCCATCTCTTCCTTGACTAGGATACGGATCGCCCTTGACTCTCCACCCTGCCCTCCTGCTGCTCCAGCTGTTTGCACAATGGCATGAAGTTCATCATGGCTCACAATATAAATATCTTTCTTCGGATGCCTGGACTATATTGCAGTATGAGGTGTCTAGGCATTGGAAACATTCTTTCGGTAGTTTAAATACATGCTACATAATATGTAATATTTCCACTTGGGTTGTGCTATAGGCAATTTCCTTCATGGCCTTGGAGATGTGTGTAAGGGTCATCAACCAGGGCTCTAGAACATTTCTAGCATCACCTGCGTATTATATGATGTCTTCTCACTTCTTGAATTTTGCCTGTGTGTATAGACCTGTATATCAGTCAATATGTGTGCATCTATCAACCAAATGATTCCCTCACAGGAATCATTAGCCTAGGTCTGATATGTGCCAAATGTGTGAAGAATGAGGACTTCTGGGTGGTGCACAAACACATTCTAAATAATGCCTTGTGCATTACAGACTACCTACCAGTTCATGAAGTGGATGCTCTTCTTGCTGATGCATCACAGGCTTTCTGGACCAGGCCGGGGCCTTGATAGCACCATGTGTGTAATCAGTGTCTCCTAGGACCTCAGGAAAATTGGCTATGTCACAAAAGGCCCGCAAGTGTTGGTTCTCACTAGTCATGTCCTGGGGAATCAAATATGTTCATCCACATATTGTTACATTACACTGAGGAAATGCTTAAGGATTCATGAAACTGATGTCTGTGATATCCTTAATACATCCCTCATAAACATACCTTCATTAGTATACATGGACAGACATTAAGATATTGACATTAATAATTGCACATACATTTCCTAATTAGATTGCATTCATATGACCATCACACTGTCATTGCCATTGCAGTAAATGCCCTAGAATATGTTTCCGGAACTGAATACTTAGAACAGCGACTAGTGTAATAGTATAACTTGATAAGATGGTTCCATATAGACTCTTTTCCAAATGTTGGGTTTCATGAAGGCGATAAGGATACTTTCAGGTTTGGATTGCTTCAGACTTAGGAAAACAGCTACAACTTCTTTGCAGCACACTGTAATAAGAATATAATATGTACTTGTTCAGTGATGATACCACTGAAGAAACTTCAGCGAGGCAAGCATTTCTATACCATGTTAACATCTGAGGACACAAGGCGCTAGCTGACTTGAACTGCTCAATGGGGGTCATTGGGAGGGTACCTTATCAAATGGACCAATGGTGTTTTGAAAGGATTAAAGGATCTGCATGGTGAAGAGACATAATTCAACACTGAGAAAACAAATACTGCATGCAAAGCTGGTGGAAATATAAACTGAGTTAATAGAGGATATTTTCAGTATGTGATGCATGAGAGGATTTCCAAGGAATGATAGGAGATTGATATCATTCTTATTAATTAAATTTGATAAAGGAGGTACATGACAACTAGTCAACATCATGTTGTCACTGAAGACAATAATGTAAATTATGTTGCAGATCAGACTTGAGGGTCTTTTTGCTATCTAATGGATGGCAAAATGAAAACTAGTGTCGTTTCAGAGAGTAGCTCTTACCAGTATAATTCAGTTCAGTCATTTAATTGGATCATTTCCCTGTTCTGTTCTCACCCTCATTTCTGTCTTTCTTTCTTTTTTTTTTAATTTTGACACTCGTGGTTATGCCTCTTGCACTGGGCTCAGTTGTGGAGTGCATTTGACAGGAAGCATGTTTACTTTCTCTGTCCACTGATATCATCTTTACGTGGCCTATTAGTCCATTCATTTCTCTCAAGGCAAAAGCCTTTCCCATCCCACTTGTGCCTGAAAGTTGAGAGCAAATTGCACAGACAGTATTCTGGTAGTCAACAGGGCTTTTTTCCTGTTATGGCCTTATCCACATCCTCTGGTGGTGATGTGAATGTTCTTATCACTGTGGAAGTCTCAACCATGCCATCCCCCAATGTGTGCATGTTCCAACACATACTCTACAGAGGGTTACCATCACCAACTTGACTAGATCAAGATCGGTCTATGGACCTAATTTTTATCTGCAGGTCTCTGTGTACATGCTGGTGATTGACTGACTGTAACCACCAATCTTTCCCCATGGAATGGGCAAGCCAACATTAACCAGTCACTTTCACCCCCACACATCTGGCTCTTCCACTGCATGAGCTGTTAGTTGAACTTGGATCATGCTGGGCCTCAGTCAGGGCTACATCTCTGTACGACATTGAACCAGGGTATTCAGTTCCAATTTTAATGTCATTATAGAAATTGTCATGAAGGACTAATATACCTTGGTAATTCTGTGCATCTGTAAATTAATGCATATGCCAAAATCAGGTATATGTTGAAATTCTGAACACTGTAACTGCTTTTTTAGAACAGTGAAAATATAAGCATGAATGAGATGGAATAAATGCTAAATAAGAAGTTGTACATTGGCATACAGTGGTCTCAGAGTTAGCATATATAATTAACAATAGTGTGGCGACATATACCCATATATTAGAGTTATAATTCCATACCAGTGAATTTTGAAATATTTATATTTTCCATTTAATTGCAGTTTTATTTTTGCAAAGTTAATTTTTCATTGTTTTCTGATAGGAATACCAGTATATTGTATTGTATGCACTCTGACTTCTGTATAAAACTCGATTGATATGGTTGAAAATATGTAGTGCTGGACTACATGTGAATCTACTGTGTCACACACATTTGATTTCTGCTTGTTTCACAATTGACAAAGTTCTGCAAAAAAGAACAATGCAAAATAAACTCTCTGCCTCCCCTGCTTTAAGCTACTGTAGATTTTATTGCTCTTGTAATGCAGATTTCTACCAAAAGGAAGCACTACTATTTATCTATACACTGTGCCCCTAATTCAGTAGGCTGTGTGATGTTGTGTAATTGTGGCAATGAGGATATTTACTGGCTACACATTTTCACCTGCTGAATACTCAGCCACTTCTCATATCTGTTTACTGCACTTTGTTTCTGAAAGAAAATTCCCTAAACATCTTAACCGGCTTTTCTACTTCCTTATATGTACCATATATTGACCTGCTGATCATACA
Organism: Protopterus annectens; assembly: GCF_019279795.1. Lineage (NCBI taxonomy): Eukaryota > Metazoa > Chordata > Ceratodontiformes > Protopteridae > Protopterus > Protopterus annectens. Next base: position 1,019,498,337 of record NC_056748.1, on the reverse strand, counting down.
GAGTACTCATAGTACATTTGCACTTTACAATCACAACCAATCACAACCAATCACAACCTTGAAGTCTACAATCTTGAAAATCATAATCACAAGACTATAATATCAAAAGACCAAATGCTGAAGACCATACATCATATTGAACTCCTGGACTTGCTCCCCTGTAGGACCCATTTTGGCACACATTCCCAGGTTCACACCCATGCAGGACTCATGTTAGAACTTATTCCTAACTTCGCACTGATAAGGAGATTTGGCAGTTTGTGGGTTTTAGACATTGTGGTCTTTATTGTTTTGGACTTTCAATAGTAGTCCCTTGATTATGTTTTTCAAAATCGTGGGCTTCTACACTACGATAGTGAACCTAAATGTGCATTACCTACACTATATATTTAACCTCTGAGCTGAGTCTCCTACCAAAAGGGCACTAAATCTGCATTGTGTGCCATGTGTTGAGCCTGTAAACTGACTATTCCAACAGAACAGAGGTATACATAATTCTACATTGCCAGCTTGAGCTTTTTGTATGTTACAGTGTACCAGCGTAGCAATTAATACAGCATTTTAGAACCTTACTGTAAAACCTTACTTTTCTATTAAATAGTGTGACTACAGACTTTAAAAGAGATTCAAGACCATTGCATATTTTTAATTATAGTGATTGCTTTTGATACCACATGTTAAGCTTCACGATTAAAGGCATCCTTCATTTCTCGAACAAATTTTCTTTCCTTTTAATGTCCATACTCCCACACTGAGCCACGTGTGTTTCTGTTTGGACTCATATTTAACTTTCTGTTATTCTGTGACCCCCTTGCACTCTAACCCTAAGCATTATGGGACAGGATAGTACCTAAAATATGCTGCTCCTATTTCACTCTTGTCCTACCATCCTCATCAGTTATGTCATCCATTACTTAATCAGCTTGGAACAGCTATAGGTTCTACCTTCCTGATTCAGGTTTCATCCCACATACCAAGCACATGCTGAAGATGAATTGACAATCCTTCAAACTGCCCATAGGTGTGTGTGCCATCTGTGAGTTCCTATGCGTATTCTCTTCAATAGACCAACATCTTGCCCAGAATTTATTTCTCTGCCTTCTGCTCAGAGCGCTGGTATTAGGCACTGGGTCCCCTGTGCCCCTAAAATAGATAATGTGAATGAATTGTTCTAACTTTTCACAACTGTTTCCTATTTTTCTTGCAACCCTTCCAGTCTTTCCTCAGATTTTCTCAATCTAAGATTCAAATTCATAGGATTTACATCTTGGGACTAAAGGCCAATTCTAGTAAAACAATAACCAATAAACTTCATATTTTCTCCTCAACTATATTTTTCTTCTTACTTGTTTTATGTGTCTTCACTTGCTTTTCATATAAACTGATGTTGTGACTGTATTATATTACTCTTCGCGTAACTTTATTATTACTATAGCTAAACATACACAGCTTATATGTTTGCTCTGTATTGTAAACCATGGTCAAATCTAATGTTTAATTGGTTGCTTACACTTCTTGCTTGTCTGACCCTGATATGGGTCACAGTTCAAAAAGGTCTTAAGGCCACTCATTTTACCCAGATATCCAATACATTAAAAGACAAATGAAAGAACATGTATCTTTTGATATGGTCAGCTTGAAAATTGTACAAAGCCCTTTTAACACAATGTATCTGCATCCACGGTGGTGCAGCGGTAGCGTTGTTGCCTCACAGCAAGAGGTTCTCCCATTCGATTCTCGGCTGGAGTGCAGGGAGTGCCTTCTGTGTGGAGTCTGCATGTCCTCCCCGCGGTTGGGTGGCATTCGAAAGACATGCGTAAATGGGCATACCTTCATTGAAGGTTGGATGTCGAGCTGGGACCTCGGCGTTCATGAAAATCTACTGCCAATCATTAGTGGACCAGAGTTCCGCTGTGGCAACCCCTAACTGGGAAAAGCTGAAAGACAAACAGTAACATCTGCATACATACTCAGTTTTTGCTTACACTGCTACATCAGTTTATAATTTGTGACCATCACAGTTCAAACCATTTTATTGTTGCTACAGTATATGATAATATAGCAGATAGAAAAATTAAATCATCTCACTGGTGCAAATGTCAGAAAAAACATAATAATCCTAAGCAGAGTAAATGCTTAGGGAGTTGCAGGCTTTCTTCACTCAACCATATGTATCACAGTAATGATGTTTGCATGCACCTATAGCATAATTTGCAGTGCACATCTCAGTGTTTCCCCATATCTAGCTTGTAAATAAAAATGTAGCTTTAATTATTGCAGAGTACCTCCCAAAAGTATGCACAGCACTGCTGCTGGAAAATTTTACAGCCAAAGCTAACTTACTCAATGTTCTCCCACCAGTGAAGGGAGAATATTTATTCATGTTACAGAATAAATTTTCCGTACAAAAAGTAAAATAATCTAAATTCATATATTGAAACAGTGTATACTTAAATTTTTTACAAAACCAGCCCTGCATCCACTGCATGAACTAGGCAGAGGGAAGGAAGGCGCTACTTTTTTTATTAGCTCACCAACTCTTGAAGTTATAGTACGGTTTGTGCCTGAAATCAGGTACACCCTTGTCATGGGGTGGTGCCACAATCAAGTGATGTATTGTGGGTAAAACTTCAGATGAGATGGGAAGCTGGAGCCATCTGATGCAGCATACAGTAAAGCTTGAGAAATCATTACTTTAGCCCGGTTAGCGGATTAAAAAATACTTTGGCATGCAGGACAGCATATGCGACACAGCCTCCTGCTTCACTCTAATCCATTTCCCCTTCCTAATCCACCAATAGTGAAACCCCAAGCTAAAACAGAGCAATGAAGGTAAGCATAGAGCAGCCAATGGTTAGCTGGAGGGTATAACAAGGGGCCAGCCAAAGAATAATTAAAAAAGCAGCTCTGCATCTGGCTAGTACAAAGATGGCTATAACAGCTGCTATCTGCCATGACTGATAGAAGAAAGAAAACCTCAAATAAATGACAGCAAACATTCAGATTTAAAGCTCTTTGCAGTTAGACCAAAGACTCATGTATGTGCTTAGCTGTTACTAGAAAGGAATTTTGAACAGTATTCAGTAATGCTAGATTGTGTGTTCTCTGGCCTATATGTTGCACTTAGCTATCATAGTGACTCCTTATTGATGTTTATGTTACAGTGTGGATAGTCAATGAAGAGAACTATATGGGAATAAAAGAGCAAATCAAGGCAATACTGACATTTTGTTACCATGTTGAATATATCCCTTTTAATCTTCTGAAAATTTCTGGCCAAGTACTTGACTACAAATCTTGAAGATGCCTTGGAAAACATTTTTTTATATTACAACTGCTCACGTTTGCATTTTGGAAGGCTTATCCTTCTAGGCCAACTATAACAACAAAGGACACTTCATAAGAATGATATGCTTTATTTTGTGAAAAAAAAACTGATAAAAATATCCACATATGCCTGCAATCTGGTATAAAGAATGAATAGTATATGTTCTTACAAATTCAAAATACATTGTTTCAACTTGTGGTCTATCAGATCCAGAGGAAATATTTAATTATATTTAATTGTGAAGATAGCAAATTGGATTAGCCTCATTGTGAAATGAATATTAGATTTATATATGAATATACAGATATCATTAGTTGTTGATTATGTGCAGGCACTCATTTCTTGCAGTGTGATCACTCTATGAAGTTTGGTTAAGACAACAAGTCAGCAGGATGCAATATTAAAACATTATTTCTGTGATGATTAATATAATAATTTAGCAACATCAACCTCATTAGAGGGTAATGCAGTGATAAATGGAAAAACATAAGCAGAAAAATCCAACAATAACCAAATGCATATTAAAGATTCTGTCCCTGAAGTAAAGTACAGCATTTGTAAGGCTGTTGCCATCAACACTGCATTTACACACCTGATTTCCTTAAGATCCATAACAACAGTTTGGATGTCATAATAAAACTCCCTCTGACAATGAAATAAATTATGAAGTGCTGAAATGCACTGACAACACAGTAAAATCCATCCAATATCCTCACTTTAGAAATGGTGCTGTGAGTGTTGAACCAGCAAACAACATATTCACAATAACCACAGATGTTTTTTGTCTTATAGTTAAATATCTGGTTTTGAATTATTTGGAGAAAACTGGAATATTTTAATGAGGTAGAGTGGTGTTTAAAATCACAAGTTTCAGTTTCAGTGCAGCTCTATTTAGTGGAGAACATAACATAGCACTAACAAAATCCTTTCACCTTTATTTTCAACAAATGGGTACTGGCTTCATAAATGCTGTAGAAAAGGCAAGCAACATTATTATAAGCATTCTAAGGAGTGCATGGGAGAAAATGAAGGCCTAGTTTATAAATCTTTGTAATTAGATCGTATAGAAAAGCTGTGTTAATTGAGGAATATATAGTCTACATATGTCAGAAAAGCCTACACAAGCAGTATTCATGTCATGATGAAAAAAGGTAAATCCAAAAGTAAGGCAAGTACTACCACAGTGTGTACGAAGCAACTTCACTTTATTAAACCCCATGATTAAATTATGTTGTCCCTTTAAAACCAGCTCTAGCAATAAGGAGGGTGAACTATTGATTTTCATTGGCTGTGCTGTACTCTATTAGATACTACGTTTTTACTAATGTTTTATCATCTGATGAAGGTATTTACCTGACAGCGCTTGTTTTAATAAAGTGAAGTTGCTTCATACACAGTGTGGTAGTACTTGCCTTACTTTTGGATTGACTATTTGGATTTTTTGGCAGCACTTTCAGTGGAAGGAGTCCTTTACTTTTTGTTTTTTACTTTGATGATGAAAAAAAGAGTCCTTTGAGAAAAATAACTTTATTCTGTTTTTTTATCTAATTGCTACAGGATGGCAAATTAGTGCTGGGTGGCATTGGGGCATTATAGAAATGCCAGCGTCTCCTTTAGAATGTCTGTTTCTTGCAGATATGAAACAACTGCATTTACTGCCTCCAAGACTAAACTAACAATAGATGAGCTGGATGTAAAGTTGCAAAGCTAAGAAATAAAACAGGCAACAGAAGAGACTTGCTTCCACAATTGCACAATTTATTAGTTTACCCACTTTCTAGCATCCTATCTCTCCTGTGAGACAAGTCAATAAACATCCTTCAAGTGCAGAAGGATTGTTTGGTGGTTTGAGAAGGGCAAAATGTTGGGTTAGAGACAGCATGGTTACAAAGCACCTCCATGGTATTACTGTACATACTGGGACACTGATGCTGCTATGGTACAGATACTTAAAAACGTCAGTCCTTACAAGGAAAGAACATTTTTAAAAATGAATTTGAACAGAAATGTATTCTGTGTGTATGGATTTATGCTCAGTGTTACCTGTAGCAAATTATGGTAACTTAAACATACTCATATTTTATATAACTGTGAGTTAGTTGTTTTGCTGCAAAAACATGCCAAGGTGAACTCTTACTGCTACAGAAAATATTTTTCATTATATGCCCATGGATCATGGTTGGAAACTTGGGCTAAACGCTTTGAAATGGAAGATACAGCATGTATGAACTGGCAAATTCAGCATGTGTGAACTGGAAGATATACTGGGAGATGAAGTATGTGTGAAATAATAAAAACAATGTGTGTTCTGGGTGGTACAATGTGTGTATTGAGAGATACAACATATAAACTAGGAAATGCAATATGTGGGTGAAATGGAAGATACAGCATGTCTTAAACTGGAGATGCAGCATATGTGAACCAGGACATGCAACATCTAAATAGAGAGAGGCAGCATGTGTGACCTAGGAGATGCAACATGTAAATTGAGAGATGCAGCACATGTGCAGCAATAGACGCAGCATGTGTGAACTAGGACATGCAATATGTGAACTAGAAGATGCAACATGTGAGAACTGGGAAAAGAAGCATGTGTGAACTAGGACATGCAACATGTAAACAGGGAGATGCAGCATATGTGAACTAAGAGAAGCAGCATGTGTGGACTAGGACATGCATTCTGTGAACTGGAAGATGCAACATGTGTGAATTGGGAGATACAGTATGTGTGAAATAGGAGATGCAACATCTAAACTGGGGGATGAAGCATGCTTGAACAGGGAGGTACAATGTGTGTGAACTGGGATATGCAGCATGTGTGAACTAGGACATGCAACATGTAAATCAATAGATGCAGCATATGGGAATTAAGAGAAACAGCGTGAGTGAAATAGGACATGCAACATGTAAACTGGGAGATACAGCATGTGTGAACAAGGAGATTCAACATATGTAAACTGGGAGACAGCATGTGAACTATGACATGTGAGATGTAAATCAGGAGATGTAGCATATTTAAACTAAGACAAGCATCACGTGTCAATTAGGACATGCAACATGTATGTAAGTGTGAACTACAAGATGCAGCATGTGTCAACTTTGGCATGCAATGTGTGGATGGAAGATGTAGCATGTAAACTCTGAGATGCAGCATGTGTGAAATAGGACATGCAACATGTAAATCAGTAGATGCAGCATATGGGAATTAAGAGAAGCAGCATGAGTGAAGTAGGACATGCAACATGTAAACTGGGAGATACAGCATGTGTGAACTAGGAGATTCAACATATGTAAACTAGGAGACACAGCATGTGAACTATGACATGTGAGATGTAAATCAGGAGATGTAGCATATTTAAACTAAGACAAGCATCACGTGTCAATTAGGACATGCAACATGTAAACAAAGGGATGCAGTATGTGTGAACTACAAGATGCAGCATGTGTCAACTTTGGCATGCAATGTGTGGACTAGAAGATGTAGCATGTAAACTGGGAGATGCAGCATGTTTGAAGAGGGAGCTGCATTGTATGTGAACTGAGAGATGCAGTATGTGTAATCTGGGAAATGCAACGCAAGCCATGAGATGCTACATGTGTGAACTAGGACATGCAACATGTTTATGCTGTTTACAGTTGTTGTTTCATTTTTTAGCAAACTTTGGCTCTTCGTGACTTTGACTGTAGTCACTAGGTTTGATGCTTTTTTTTCTGCCTTAGTGTGCATAATTTTTTGGTATATGAGGGTATTTGTGTAAATGTCTAAAATCTGTAAAACCACTGCTTCATTAAGCTTTCCCTAGTTCTTATAAGCAAGCATCATTTCCTGTAAGAAATTAATTCATGAAAGCAGCATGTTACGGTACACAGATCAATTGTAAATGGCAAAAATAGCTGCTTATTATATTTTTTTAATGAAACAGTATTGACAAATTATTTAACTGTTGTACTGTCAAACAGGTAACATGAATAATCTCAGGAGTTAATTAAAATAAGTATTTAATCAGGTCTTATATTACCAAACAGGCTGACTAAGCAACGGGAACAGTCAATTTTTTAGGAACAGTCCATTTTATGAAGTGCAACATAACACTTTATCTTGGCATTCTGCTTAATTTTAATTACACAGACCAAGCATATGGAAATTTTATGCTGCACAGATCCTGTTGGTAGAACATGTTTGTTCTAAAAGCCTGGAAACTCAAAGAAGTAAGCACATCAAACCAATACCCTGCAAAGCAGAGGCCAACACAATTTGTACTGCAGTTTCACTTGCAAGCAAGAAGAAATGCCAGTACACAATAAGAAATCATGTTTTTTACCATAATAGATCCTTTTAGATGACATGCTGTGACAGCAAGCAGTGCTTTTAAGGCAGCAATAATGCGCAATAACTAGTGACAATATTGTAATAACAAAATAAAATGTGGATCGTTAAATACCTTTATTTTCATGATTAGAAATGTTAGCAAGAGCCATATGACTCATTTGAGGTAGAACTGTGGATAACTGCATAATGTTTAAACCTCTTTAAGATTAAACTACACCATTGTTTTGATAGCCTTTTTTTTTTTTGCAAGATTGGTCTAACATATTTCACTATATCTAAATCTCTGCCAGATATAGACAGAGGGAGTTTTTTGGTGAGGATAATTTAGTTGTGCATACTACTGTGATCAGAACAAAGAATGCTGTCTAGCTGACACATGCCACACATAACAGCCATATTTATCATCTGTGTACACACACAAATGTATATACGTACCTACATGCCAGAAACATGTAATTACACATGCACACACTGAAACATAGCATTTAGCTAATCTTACTTATTTTACTGAGCTGCAAAACAGGGTGAACCCATGATCAAACACAGTTCATCAAATAACTCTGTGAGTTTGCCTTTTCATTTTGTGGGGTGCTAGGTTATTCTCTCAACATCTCCTGCATTAACTGATGGGCAATTTACTTGCCAGTATGCCAGTATTTTATAACTGATTATTATTTTACCAATAAAGTATGTTCTACAGGACAAGGTTCATAGCTCATTTATGAAATATCTAATTTGATAGCATTAAACAGTTAACTTCAAAATAAGCTTCATGAAGCAAAATGTGAGGTGGGCAGAGTGTTGTATATGAAAATTATTTTTATGTAGTGCTCAGACTGTTCTTTGAACTTTTCACCTCATCATTATGAACTGCAGATTTGTTTAAAATGTGGATATGGTACTCAAAGTAGGAGGACTCCTCATCAACTGTTAAAGTGAGGGATGCTGGGAAAATATAATAAACACTGCACTGATGCACATTATGCCTTACTGTTAATGGAGCATTACAGATTAACATCAGAGGTTTAAAGGTTTATGGCATAAAGTCTGCACCAATGACTAAATATGCTGCATTAGCTATTACTAACTCTCAGGTACAAATACAGCAGACAGAAATCCCTGTGATCCCTTTAAAGGCAGCAGCAGCAGCACATACTTGTTTCACAAATTAATTCATTATCATTATGAAGACACATTGTTTGTTTATGGGATGTACAGTAGATGGCACCCAAAAGCTTAATTCCAGGTGTCTCTAGCTAAAACATGCTGAATAAATTGTGTATTCAGGATTAGAGAATCTGCAAGAACTGCATGAAAATAAGGCCAAAAATATGCTGGATCACCAAGATTTCCACCTGCTGTTATCCACATTACGAGGTGCTCTATACATTCATAGTTTACAAATGTGGTTACCTTTCAGACATCTTGAAACTGTTTATTATTGAACTGACAGTGCTGCTATTTTAATTAAACTAATAAAATATCAATGTGTGGTACAATAGAGATGAGAATCATTTTATAACCATGTGGTAGGATTTATCTCTCTCTTAATTACTAGTGTGGAACATTAAAGTATTCTGACACTCTGCTGATTTTAGAAAGACATAATACAGTGGTCCTCTCAAAAGGGCATACATTAAAAATATCTACCACATTTACTTAATGAATGCTGAAGATAAAATGGCAAACGGCTATCATTATTTAATTCTGCAGCCTCAGCAGACTTTTTCGGATTGTGTATTAAATGCATGTTGCCTTTTAGCACAAAATAAGCATATGTAAATTACGAGTAGAAAAACTTAAATTGTTGCAGATATTCGTGACTTCATTTTCAGTGAAGACATTTCTAAAGAATGCCTTCACATCATGCTTATTAAGATGAATCATTCAGATTTGAGAATTCTGTCAATAACAATCTCACTTAGAGGGCTCTTAGCTTTCAGTCATATTGTGATTTCTGATAATGTTAAAGTTTTACTGCAGAATAAACTGAATGAAAGCAAAATCTAAAATTGAATGCATATCCATTTGTGATCAAAGTAGGTCTATATTCGATGTACTTTCCTGAAAAATACTTTCCCACAGCAAAATAGCCTTTATAACAAAAGAAAACAAATTAGTAAAGTCTAGGATTTCACATACAAATCTGATCAAGCCTTTTTAAAATGCTTCAGATAATTAAATCTAGGTATGTTATATCAACTAAGGTAAAAAGCATTAGAAAGGCAATGATCGCTATATAGGATAAAAACACGCTCTGTTACAGATTCATTTGGTATATCAAGACATAATTGTTGTTGAACTTTGTTCTACATAGTAGTGCATTCTCTGATTTCCATTTATCCCATGATCCTTTAAATACTGTTCTAGAGATGAATTCTACAGACCCCCTGGTAATGTGCACTGGTGTTCTTTTACAGGCACAGTGCAGCTGATACTTTTTTAAAAAAATATTTGTTTTATGTAATAAGATGTACTACAATTCATTTATATATTTATTTTTAAATGAAATACTTAGCATGGTTTATTGTGAAGTATTTTGTTAAATGTCATTTTTTTCAGAAATATATAAATGATAAATAAAATAATGTCTACCTTAGGAAATCACATAGCAATGACCCAGGCTCCTAGATTTGCAAGTTGGATACCCTTGATAATTTCAAATAGCTAAATAATGGCAAACTTGATGGTGTGCATCTATATGAGAAATGTTTAATATCCACTGAAGGACTGCAATTAAAAAAAAAAAACATTATTTTTGAAAGACTAAATCCCCAGCATTCAATAAAATCCATGTAGGCTCCATGTAGAGCCTAGATGGAATGTACCCATGTACATGGCCACTCTTCCCCCTCTGGAGCGTGCCATGCATATTAATCATGGTGGTCTGTCTAGGAAGATCACAGTAACATGGATATTGAATCCATGCAAGCAGCAGCGTAGACACTATTCCATACTTGTGGTCTGTCCAGGAAAATCCTGGACAGATGGTAAGCACAGGATGATAATCACTGTAATGTAATCAGATATTGTATAAATAGTTATAGTTTTTTTTTCTTAATCTGCCTGTTTGAGATGCTGAGCTGTGCTTATACATAAATAACAGACACCTGCTATATATCTAAAAATAGAAACCGGATGTAATCAATTCTACAATATTTCTTTTTGTCAATTGTGCCTGTTTGTGTGGCAAGGTGCAGTGCATACGCATACACAGCAGACACCTACCATATACCTAAAAATAGAAACCGGATGTAATCAACTGTACAATACTTTTATTTTAATTGTGCCATGATGTGGGGCTTAGTGATGCTGAGCTGCTCTTATACATACATAGCAAACACCAGCCATATTTCTAAAAATAGAAACCAGATGCAATCTATTGTACAAATTTTCTTTTCATTTAATGTGTGTTTGCGTGGCGCCATGCTGTGCTTAGCTACTCTAACAGACAACCTAAGAGTGTATGTGAGGAAATAGTGTTTTTTTCTACTATCCATGTGATTAGATAGGTTGAGCCATGACCTACCATATAGTAGGTCCCATGTTCAAGTTATCAGCAGTCATACCTTTTACAATTATTTCTGTGAAAATGTGTGACGTGACTGAAACGAAAGTTTAGTTCAAAATAAAAAATTGTTACATGTAGAAAAGCTGCATGATACTAAACACTGCTGAAAACATGGTCAATGGCCTACAATGTTTGTGCACTGCTAAGCTTCACTGAAACATTGGTTGTGCGAGTTTGCATGATGCTCAGCTGTGCTGAACTGGTTTGCACGATGCTAAGCAACATGGTACTTTTTTGAAAGTTACAATATGATGTGTAAGGGTGGTAATGCAGCCTAAATTAAGGCCAACAGGTGGGAACTTCACACCATTCATTGGTGTCTTCCTTAGCTGTCAGTATGCCTGACGGTGTTGGAGAGGAAGAGTGCTTTCAGGCACAGAGGTGGGATGTGCAAGAGTCCAGAGTGTTTGTTGGACGCCTATTGAAAGACTATGAACCCCAGCTGCTGCAGGGTGATTGCCAGGGCTCAGAATGTAAGTCTGCAATCTGGGATCATTTTGTTAGGGATCTTACCAGTGCTACTGTTATCCCTGCACTAGTGAGTAGTGTGGTGACCTGAAGTAAAGGAAGAGGGGAACCTTGGATGCCTGGGTCCAAGAGGCTGGGGCTGGGCATATCTCACAGATAGGCAAGCATGTTTGCCAGTACTTTAGAAATTTACAAGCTGAATCTGTGCAAAACTGGTATACATAATGGTTTGCTTCTCCTTTAACAGCTGCAGATTAGAGAGCTCACAATTTCCAGTTCCATCAAAGTGTTAACCTAAGGTATAACATACAGTCAGAATAAATTATTTACAGAGTTTGCAGTGGTAACAGTTAGGCATGACATACCTGGGAAATGTAATATGTTTATTAATGTGTCATTGCTGAAGTGAAATGTTAAAGCAAGTTAAATCAAATAAACATGCATTACTGTGTAGTATAGCTTCCAAACATCAGTTGATGTTGTGGTCTGCCCAGATTAACAATCACTGTTCTGCTCTGTTCATTGTGTGAAATATGCTGTAGGTTGCACTCAAGTAATGACAAGGGTATATGGGTTATTTCTTAGAAGTCTGACACAGCTATCCATGCTGTATATGCCAGACTTAAAGGAACAGTAATCAATCGATTTTAAATGGTGATGATGCTGTCATATGTACTGTTTTCAAACAAGTGTTTGTTATTCTTCTAGTCACTGCATGTGTGTTCTAATCTGAGTCCAGTCAACTGTAAAAAGGAAATGAATAAATGTAGTACAAATCCCACAGTAATGTTCAAGTCTGAATTATGGCATTTTTTTTTTGTCAAATAATTCTGTATATTCCTCCCACTCCAGGAATAAGGAATATGGTTAAGGTAGCTGACGTTCTGGCCAAATATCCATGTGTATAGATGTCAGATTTTAAAGTACATTCTCAATAAAGTTTAAAGCAAGACTGTGCTTTGATAAGTAATCTGTTCAAATAAATGTACAATATGGCTGTATTCACTGCATGTGTGTTCTAATCTGACACCTGTCAACTGTAAAGAGGAAATGAATAAAGGCTGCAGAAAGAATTGTCTGATAAATGTAGTGCAATACCCACAGTAAGGTTTAGGCCTGTGTTATGGCCATTTTAGTCAAATAATGCTGTATATTCCTCCCACTCCAGGAACAAGGTATATGGGCAATGTAGTGCATGTTCTGGGCAGATATCCATGTGTATAAGTGCCAGATTTTAAGGAACAATATCAATAAAGTGTAAAGCAGGATTGTGCCTTGAAAAATAATCCTTTCCAATAAGTGTGAAGTAGTCTTGTATGCACTGCATATATTTTATAATCTGACAGCAATCAACTGTTAAATTAAGTGCACATTTTCCCTGGAGTCACAGCTTGTGGGTTCTAATCCCATGGCAGCCAACTAAGAAATCACCGGCTGTCTAGTTTACTTAATGTGCACAAACATACAGGACCGCTCAACTGTCATGCTTTTCAGAATGTAATGACTAATGTCCCATATCTTTGGTCCTTGATTAGCAGATAAATGATTTTACTTGGAATGTAATTTATAAACAAATCCATTTACAGCACACATTGGTAGTAATGTATGAACTCAGTATGTAAAACAGTCCCCTGTAGTTGTGTACTTGCATTTGTTAGTGCTTGGCCCATACTGTCCCATGCAAACAGGTTGGAAGGTATGTGCATACAATATCATCTATATAAGAATTGTAGTCACTGTACTCACAACTGACACACCTGTAGAAGTATGCATTATTAGTCTGTGCAGTAATATTACCTGTGAGGTCACTAATGGTATGTTTTTCTCTCTCTCCCCACCCATTATCTTCTTTAATTTATTAATTTTATTTTTTATTATAATTTGATATTAATATATTATTTTAAACTAATTGCTATGTTGGACTTTTGGGCTATTTCATACTGGTTTGCTATTAACATATTTACTGTTATGTTATTTATTATTGTGATCCTCATAATATACCTTAATATGTATTGTGATTAATCAGTATTTTCTTCCATTAGGTTAACACTAAAATTTGTTTGGTTATTACTTATCTTACCTTATGTTTATACTTAATTTACTACAGCGAAACAAGATAGGCCAGTTCCAGGTGATCCACCTATCTTGGCTGCCCTGGCCATTCCACCGGAGCCCAGTACGTCTGGGCTGCATACTGGTGGTGCCCCCTCTGTTGCTCCTGCACCATCTGCAGCGTTGGATAGTTCTGCCCCATAGGCTGGGGCTGGGCCCCCCTCTGGGAGCAGAAGTGGAGAGGTGATTTTATCACATGTCAAGAACTGCTAGGTATGGTGCACAGGGTGCACCACCGAACTGTCAGTGCATGTCTGCGCTGGATGGAGAGCATGCTCACCATCTTCGTGGGGCAGCCTGGCCCAGGTCATCAGCCTCCACCACTGCCACCACAGGGGCAGTGAAAGAGCAATTCTGACAGTCTCATGGGTGAGGACTTGAGTTGCACTGCTACCATGTGGATGCTCATTGGACTGGGATTACACAACACCCTCTCTATCCAAGGTATTCACTCCATCTTGTATTACACACCAACCCTGTCTGCTATCATGTCTGTCTTGCCTGTCTGCAAAAGCTTCCTCACCTTCCCAACTTACCTCCCCCACACTTACCTATGCCCCTTCCCCAACATTCCCCTCTCACCTACCCCCCCAAAAAAAAATCATCCCATACAAAGCTCTCCATTTTGCATACAAGCCCACTGGGCACACTTAATTTGGTCCAATTGGCTTGACAATGCAGTTATGTTGTCATCACCCCTCTCTGGGGGTGACAGTCCAAATTCAGTTACAAAATCTGTGAAAGTGCACAGTTGTTGCTGTTGAAGAAATTGATAGATATGGCAGTTTCGTACACTCATCCTGCACATCCCTACTTGCCTGTCATTATGCTTTTCACCCTGCTTGCACCCCTTTTCATCACTGTCCTATCTCCCCATTTTTCTTTTCTTTACAGATTTTTTTGCGTGATGCACCTCATTTCTTAGCAATGCTAAATAGAGTTATATTGATATATGGTTTTGGGACAATATTAATCACATTCAAAAAGTAAACCTGCATCCTATTTCAAACCCACAACCATCACACCTCAAAAAAGTGGATCATCCCACCAAGCCACACGGCTGCTAAAAATGTGGTTGTTTTGAGCAAAACATATAAATGCTGACGTTCCCCACGTTAAGCATGTTTTAACGTTGCTGCACATCTTGCTGCACCACTCATATCAGCTTAGAAATTACTAGAAAAATAGTACTGTAATTGGCACTCTAGTACACAAATACACCATACACTATAAAGGCACACACGTAAACTTAGACATAAGTGAGGTATCTGATAGCAGGTAACCCTGCAATTATGTTTACAACATGTCAGAACACATTTGATAAAACATTAATGGAAAATAGGATTTTAACTGGGACTCTGGTATACAAATGCAGCACTCTAAAGCCTTACATATAATAATAGATGCAAATGTGGTATTTAACAGCAGATAACTGTGGAATGATAACTACAACATGCAAAAATTCAGCTGTTATACCAGTGACCCTGTAGCTTAGTATGTAAAATGCACTGAACACATAACATTTTGTTACACAAGGTCCTTGGTTCAAGTGCAGCTGCATCTGTCAATGAAAAGGCATGTATGTTACCATCAATATTATAAAGTGTGATATGAATGTCTGTCTCATCATCTATTTATCCACCCAAAGCAGTACAGTTGGAATGTCTGCATCTATATAACACCCTGTTGTTTACAGATAAGACCACTGTCACCTACTCCTAGTACAACATTATAAAGTGCAGATACTGTCGGGTAATGCAGTAGTTTGAATCCCCAGAGGATGTTGAAGTGTGTACTGAAATTGTGGCCCAGTAATATCACACTGCAGCCAACAATGTTTTGCTGGTGATATCACAAACGACCATAGCTGCACAAGTAACAAACATATATGGAGTTTGAGCTAGAGGCAAGGGTCTCCAGCACAAAATCAACAGGGGACTACATTGACATAACATGTGACTTGGCAGTTGTCCAGCTGTGTGACATCATGGTTAATGTACACCTACCTGTTTTCTAGGACACACCAAGTATTTTGCGTTGTATTGTCTTACTGATACCTTTGGCTGACAGACTTATCTGACATACATACCTTACTTTCCAATTAGGTGAGTACTCTCAATCTGGCTCTGCCTATACAACAAGGCTGCCACAGGTCCCACACTTACTCTTAAGTCTTGTTGTCCTACAAAGTGATCACCCTTTCTGCCTATGCCTATTACCTGCTGCATCACCTTCACCTTCAGCCTGCAGCACACACATTTGTATGTGAATAGTAGCTGCTACAGACATTCTATCTGCCATGACATAGTATCTGCCCACTATTTTCCAAGCCAAAATATGAGAAAGGGGTTGTAATCTATAGGGAGGCCTTATATCCTGTTCAGTGGTTGCATGGTATTGGCTGATTATACTGCAAATCAGCTGTGTTGGCTACAATTATCATTTCAGAAGCACAGATTGGTTCAGAGGCAATCACTTGCTAGTAAAGAACCATGTTAAAAAGGCAAACAGCTAGCTAGGGGAAACATTGTGTATGACAGTTATTTTGGATGGTCAACTCATTGACAAAACAGTTATATATCTGTACCATTCAAAAGAAGAGTATTGTACTCCATCAGTTATATAACCATTTTGTTTCCAACATGATGCATATGTGTCTATATACAAGAATGGGGATTAGAGCAGTAAGCCTTGCTTGGAACTGTACTGCTGACATATCATTGATCTGCAGATGAGTTAGACCTACAGAGGAACTAGAGTATAGTACGGGTAGAATTCTCTTTATTAATTAGATATACCAGTATCCTGGAAATTTCCTGTTTATAGCGGTGGTAATACTACTGCTGGTACTACTGATGGTATTATAAGGGAGGTTTACATATATGAGCCACAACCTAATAGACTGCTGTGTTGGTTGTATAATCATACAACAATATCTGTCATAGCACAAGCAGGAATAGATGAGTACTGTTATTATTCTACTCACATCCACACCCTTACTATGTTGGCATGGTATTAAATCTGAGATGTGTAACAAAGCAGTGACTACTGGTAGCCATCTGTTATTGCTGTATCGCTACATACTATATTCCCACGTATGTGATCCTGGCATATGCTCCCATTTTGTTGTCTTTTAGGAAATATGTATCCCTGATGCTGGGCCCCTTTTACAGAGGCAGAAAATGACAGTATCCTGGATGCCCTGCATCAACATCACCAACTCCTGCTGCCCAAGGGGAGGACAAACAGGGAAGAACAGGTGTCATTGCGGGCTGACCTAGTTCACAATGTCAATGCAATTGGTCACCAAAGCAGGAATTATGAGCAGGTGCGACACTCTGCCACCGATATGATAAATGCCACCTGCAGAAGAGCAGAAGATGTAGCCAGGGATCGTGCTGTCACTGGTGGAGGGCCTGCACTGGAACAACCACTATCAGTCACTGAGGAATTCCTGACAAACCTAGCAACACAGGACAGCTCCCAGGCATCCATGACATGGTATGCCGTGGATGTGCGTGCCACCATTTACACACAAGATGAGCATCCAGGTATGCTTAGTTGGATAAACATTGGAATACTATGGCATTCAGTGTGTCATAGTTTTTTGTGGGTGGCAGGTATTTTTATGGGGGGTAGCTGCAGTTTGAATCTCATGCTCAGATTGTGACCAACATACCAATTAACATAGTATGCACTGTAAATGTGAGATATTTGCACATAGTAGCCTGTCATAGTGCAACATGGGTTGCTGTTTACATTACCACTCCCTCAATTTTTCACAGGTCAATCAGGAATCAGATGCGTCCGTGATCCTGCTCCTGGTAAGCACAACACTGTAGTGTATTGTATTTTCTAAAGTGTCATCCCAGGCCTGCCAGCTAGATTGATATACTGTCTGCATGATTGCTAACCTCACAGATATTTATGAATGGAACACGGTTTACAGTTATACCTTTGCCTTGTAGTTGTGACCACACTGATAGATTTGCAGTATTTGCAGGACAGTACAGATTGCCTTGTGTGTCAACTGTGCAGAGTTTTTACAAATGTCAACAGTGTACAGCACTGTTGCTCATGAGATTCTTGAAAGTGTGGCTACTGTGGTTGCAGTGAATGTTGATACTGGCCACAGCCAAAGAAATGGCAATGTTTCACACAGGTGGACTGATAGGGGTGCTCATAGGAGGCCTGCTGTCCTTCCACCACCTGTTGCAGTTGTCTCGTCATGTGACACTCAGAGTATGTTTAGGGCCATCATGGAAGCAAAGGCACTTTTTGAAAAGAACTCCAGATGAATGCTCAGGGTTATGGATGCAGCATAGTCTGACATCTGTGACTGCCTCCAGCCTATTACTGATACCCTGGATTGGTTGACTGACACAGTGGAAAGCAGTGGTCTGAGAGAGAATGCAGACTATCTGTCTTGGGATGGTCATTGTCTGTGATGGAATGTCTGGTTAGAGTTGAACGTCAGAGCATAGGACTCGTGGATGTAGGTCAGCAGCTACATCTGCTGAGAGTCCACATGGCCATACTCACTCACGCTCCTATAGTAGCAGTACATCCAGCACCCCAGAGGTGAGTGTATTGTCCACACCAAGACATGGCAGGCCATGGGCTTGTGGTACTGGGCTTTCCCAGAGGTGAGTGTACTGTCCACACCAAGACATGGAAGGCCATGAGCTCATGGTCCTGGATGTTCCCATGGGGGACACAGTCCCAGCAGACAGCAGTCACTCTCAGGTAGTAGCGCCACTTCTGACCTTCGGCATGAAGGTTCCAGTGCAACTCCTGGCAGAGGCAGTTCCCGTGTTAGGGAGCAAAGATGGTGAACTGTCAGCTCCACCATGCATGGTTCAAAGCTGTCCAACATGCACATATCACATAGGGCTAGCACTGAGGTTGACTGTGTTCACGCATACACTCACACACCACTGTCACAATCAGGTCACCTGCAGACAAACACAACAAATTCCATGGTCTATCTTTCCTGCTTCCCTTCCTGACTCGCACACACACCTGCCAACCTATTGGGTCAGCCTAGGCTTCCTGCACCACCACACAATACCCTGTGCAAGTGATGATACCTGTGCCACATCCCTTTCATCCTTGTCATTGATGTATGGAAATGAAGCTATGTGTCTGATGCAGAGGGTGACTACCTGAATTGCTATGTAATTATTTAATCCATTGTTGCCTTTCACATGCCATTTGTCCTGGTGACTGACAGATATTGTCTGCTGCCAGTTATAATGAGTAAACCACACTATGTTGTGTAGCTTAAGTTAGATGATGTTGCAATGGCTGTATACTTACACAATTAATGGTGTCTTATAAAACTGTTTATGTTTGTTTGGGACACACCTGTGGGTACACTGCTACTTTAAACTCATGAACATCAGGGCACAGAAAGGAATGTCAGCAAAGAAGCAAAATGTCTACACAAAGGTAAATCAGCATAGGTGCATGGCTCCATAGATTCATATGTGTATCACAGGCTAACAGGACAATCACTTCATACAGCCTACTCCTGCATCTGTAATCTCTGACACGGTGTGGTTACCTTGATAAGTGTAAGCAGGGTTATGGGAGCTGACTCATCTGCAAGGTGTGGCATAGGAGATGCACCATCTACAATTCCCCTGTATCCATTACAGATATTTGTCCTAAACCAGTTATGATTGCTTTGTTCCACATCCCATTGTGTAACTTGTACATGATGTGTGTTACAGCAGAAGTGTGCTTCACATGGATGGGAGCCTGTTATATGTACTGTGTAATGTCACAATTACATACCTGTTTCTCCAGCATGTCCTATTTATACCACAGTTAAGGTGCAGCTCTTGGAACATATACATCTCGTGCTAGTCCTCTCTTGGATGTGCAGATAGTACACAGTGGGATCTGACATCTCCCTGTATGGCAGCCACACACCTCCCCTCCAAAGGATGTATGAGACAGAATACCCAGTTACAGCCTTGACACGGTCTGCATTGAACATGTTATGTACACTGTGTATTCGGTTATTGTGGGACCTCTCTGGCTGTTGCAGGCGTCAGATATGACTGTGTACTTACATATCAAAAGTGGCATTGCACTCAGTGATATGTGTGATAAGTGCTGCATACAGTGTAACAATGACATTCTGGATTTACATACCATATCTTTCTCTATAGGGTGTGCAACTGGGCATGAAGCCTCATATTTTACCAACCAGTGAAAGGCAAAGGTTAGATCACTCTCTGTGTCTATAAGTCCTTGCCTAATTTGTCAGTTGTTGGAGGTGTGTGGTCAATATGATATTGTCCAAGGGGTGGAATACTGCAAAAAGTATAATATTGTGCATTCCTTGGCATGTAGTTTTTGTTAATGGCTCTGACAGCAACTGAATGTATGTGTCAGCCCATCCTGAGTAACTGTTGGTTCTGTGTGGGAAAGATTGACAGTTCCTTATTTGCAATCATCTTCAAATGTAGTCTGTTTGAGGTCACTGACAGTGGCCATAACTGCAGAAAAGGGAATGGCTAGGAGGGGTAGTCCCAGGAATGATGTGTGAGGGTAGTCCACTGGTGACTGCTTTCATTGCAGTGCTGGCCAACATAATCTTATCTTCCCAGATAATTACTGTCAGACACTTGGCTATCCAACAGTTGACATACAAGTTTGTAAATAACCTCTACAGTGTGTCCAGAATGCCTGACGGCCTCATTTTTTCAAATGCCTTCTCTGGCCATAGTAGGTGGGGTGGGTCATTTTCCCCTCATCCATTGCATACTGTAACAATCAATTAGGTCCAATGCTTAGGGTAGGCATGATCTAACCTTGAACAAAACAAACTGGATTTGGGCCAGTGTCTGCAGGTGTACTACACTGTTACTGATCATTTCCATGATAAGTCTTTTCATGGCTGTAAATGTAACACTACTGAGACATCTGGGGACACCACTTGTCACTGCATGCTACTCACCCTGTGTGCAACTATGTATTTACTTTATTTCCATCATGGTTTCCAAGAAGGTAGACTGCCAGCATTTATGTCTGTAGGGAGCGTAAGCAAGCAGTCTGGGGGGGGGGGGTAATCATACGTACACCCTGGGGAAAGGTAAGGAGGGAGTGTTTGCAAAGTTACCCTGCAGCTGAACTCCACTCAAGCAGTGTGTACTGCGATGACATAATTACCTTGTGAGGAATGCTGACAAGAGGGGAGTCCCCTGAATTGCTGTTGCCTGGTTACTATAACTGCTGGTCTCAGCACAACCACTCTCTCCTGGCATACAATGCTCCTAGAATTTATCTCTCACAAAAAACAAAACTTTAGTACCAAACTCCACATGAGGAGTATTCCACAGCCTGTTCATTCATCCACATAGATATCCCACATCATGCAAGGCTCTGCAGCCTTGACATACCCTTTTCCAGGTAGATGCCTTGAGTAGCAACCAGAGCAGTCATTACAGTGTGGCATGTATTATGCTTAGTATTCCAGGGTTCTTAGGATTTCAGTAGGGTAATGAGCAGATGGTGAGCCAGAGCACAGCTGCAGTGTCACAATATGATGTACAATGTTCAATGGCATACACATGCAAGGTTGGTCGAGCAAGCACTAATCCTAATTAGGTCACAATTTCACAGCAATTCATGCAGCCGGACCTTCAACAGCTTCATGGCTCATGTCTGTGTGCCATGGATCTCAGGTGTACTGCAGAGAAGTGGCCACCTTTGACCAAAATGTGTGTACCCACACATGTTCTACAGTACATATGTCATACTGTACATTTATGTAACCAGAACATATGTCTGTGTTCCCAGATCAGGTCACACAACATCCAGTGTGCTGTCTGGTTACTTGACAGGCATTGTAGATTAGCAAGGCCAGAGTAATGACCGCAGAGTTGAACAAGGTCTTTGTGCATGCATGGACATCCACATCTTCACTGAAGGTGTACCTACAGACAGTGTGTTTGAGGCTGTCAACTCCAAGGATGTAGCAGCATGACCCTATCTTTGCTGGAGTTTTACACTGCCACATTTGTAGGTATGCTATTGCAACCATGCCTAATCACGACAGTATGGTTAATCCAAGGGCCATATGGCTGGCATTGCATTGTACCCACTCAACCATGTTATGGCACACTGTCAGGTGCTATGTTACCTTTGGAGAATTACATGCAGGTGATAACATGTTACATTGCAACGTCTGTCAGGCCATTGTCTAATGAAGGCCTGCTGTGACGTACACACAAGCAAGACTCTATTGCTAATGGCGGTATCAGTGACTGCTGTGTAGATGTGGACAGTGTCCCAGACCCTATACTGCTATGCCACACAAACAAAATGTGTGACAGATGTGACTACATAACAAACCTTGATTCCATGCTGCATCACACACCAGTCAGTACACATGGCAATGACCAGTCTGACAACATGCACACCTCACCACATACTCCACCCACACCCTCACCACACACAACTGCATATGTAAAGCTCCTTACCAGACAAATACACAAAGGACAGACACATCAGATACCCACTTGCAAGCTCAGTACCCATACACATACCTCTGAAGAACACAGTACACATAATAGAGCATGCACTACTGTCTCACCGGTCAGACACCTGAGGCAAAACACAAGCTCAACCTTATTATTCATAGGTGATTACATCATGTGAGACATTGATGCCCCTGTCATCAGGCTACACATGGGAAAGCTCACAGTTAGCTGCCTGTGAGATGCCAGAGTATGCCATAACACACATACTCATAGGGCTGTCAACATCAGGTGACATTATGACAACATAATAGTTCCAGTTGGTGTGTACAGTGTGAGATATACCACAATGGACTGTATGCAGACACATGACTGAGCTTAAAGAGTCTGTTTGTGGTTGGTATACTCCTAGCCTTCAGCTGCATTACACCTTCACCTAGGATGATGGCTCAATACACACAGAAAATGATTGAAGTCAATAATTAGCCCATCACATGGTGTCATTCTAAGGAGACTCAGTGTCAGCCTGGGATGAGTTGCTCAACAGACCTTGATGTTTTGCTACAGATGGTGTTTATCTGTAATCTCTGGGAGTTTGTGTGGTGGACATGGCTGCTGACATCACCATAGTGCATCTTATAGGTGGTTTCTCATGGGAAAACTTTCCATAGAGGAAAGGCCATCCTCAAACAACTTCATGGTTATGCTGGTACACACTAGGAATGCCACCACTAAACTCCACTCACTGGAAGGTGTCCCTACCTTGGAAGATGCACACTTTTGCACGGTCACACACACCTGGTCCAGGGCTGTGGACAGCACCACAGCCATTCCAGGCTACACATCCTTCCACATGTTCAGAACCCACACTAAATGTCTGCCAGTTAATGCAGGTGGTATGTCTATAGTCATTAAAGATAAATACACAACCAAATTGGTTAAACAATGTGATTCTCTGGAGACAATGGAGGTGCTATTCAGTGCTGGTAGGCCACATAATGAAGCCATTGTCAGATACAGGGCAACTCCATGAGTCACAACACCTGTTGTGCTTACTGGAATCTACCTGTGTCTATCAAGCTACATCACGAAACCATGGTGGGGGGATGAATTTTATTAAACACCAACTGTGTTGATTACTCATGTTCAAACTCACTTGGACAAAGATTATTCCATGTCCTTAAATACAATGCCCTGAACCAGTGGAGTGACATCCTCACAAGTGGAGCCAACATACTGCATCAGGTTCTTAACAATATGGGTGACCACTGTAGCACCTGCACTGTGAGGTCCTCCATGGTAATATCTGACCACAACTCAATCTCCTTACATGTAAGACTCACACCTTAATGCCCCCCTTCAGCAAATACAAGTGTAAATTTCAACAAAGCAAAGGATAACCTCCTATGGGATGCTATAAATGGCATGACTGCACCACCACCTTCAGATGGGACAGGCAAGTATGGCGACCTCTACAACAATGCTATATGCAACCACCTGTACAACTACATAGACTTGGCTATAGCTGACAGCAAGACAAGAACACCTCAGCACAGTAAACTGGGAACAGTCATACAAGCTCCCAGTTATCTCACTCTCCTACAAGAAGGGCTTCATGAACATATGCTTGTTCACATACTCATGGCCATAACCCAATCAAATGTGTGTGTAGTATCATTTCCATTAGTAACAACAATGTTTCTGGTAAGTAGCACATCATTAGCAACACCTGATGAACATGTTCAGAGGTGACAGAACTGGGCACACAGGTTTACACCTACTTTAACATAGATCACCATGTCTCCACAGGGTTAAAAAGGGTAGTATATCATGCTCATGTCATTATTGAGGGCACTGTCACCCAGTAATGATGTAGTTATAACCTCCATGAAATCTCCCCTCAGCATACCAATATTTAACTACGATGGCCATTCTCTCATGTACCTTTGCAAGCACCAGTGGCAATTGCACACAACACAAAGTTTCCTCACAAGGGAACTTCAAGTCCCCAGAATCTGTCCTATGGGGATCATGTGCAATAACTGTTATTGTAGCTTGTGTCATATAGACCACTCAGAAGTGAGGTCTGCCTTGCATACAGGGCAATGTCTGACCCTGCTGTAATAGAAATGCTGCATATCTGTAAGTGGAAGTGTACATGTATTACCGACTGTAAGGACATTACCTGTTATGTGACATTAATAATACATGTTGGTAGGGGAAATATATGTACCACACTTTCACAAACTGTTGAAACAGACTCCCCACCTAATGGCAAACAGTGCACCTCACTGGCCCTCCTCAGATGCAATCTGTATATTGCCTGGATGACTACCATGTCACTATAGGGCTTCTGCATATGTCCCTTGTGGACAGGGGCAATATGTGCTGATCTTGAAAATAAGGGTAAGAACATGACTAGAATCTTATGGGGAGCTAGGCCCATTACTAATGTACAATTATATTATGCTCCCATACGCTGATGTAAAATACTGTAATATCTGTACACAGACATGGCTACAGTGAAAATGGCACCACTGCAATTCATATGTAGAGAACACTATACAGCATACACAGTCTAAGTTGGATGCAATTAGATTAGAATACCTAACTATCTAATGGTACATACTAGAGATCACAGTACATAAAACACATGCCGTACCTCAAGTGTGCTATTAACATCTCTTTAGTTAATGTTATGGAAGATGACATCAGCAGGCCTTGTTCTGGTCAGGACTTTGAAGGCATATGACACCTGTGATAGCCAATATCCTGCAAAACCCCACTTCTTTCTAAGTCAGTGTGGTGATCATATTCATTTTACAGGGAGATATACACACACACACATACAAACACATGCACACACACACACACACACACACACACACACACACACACACACACACACACACACACACACCAAGTGGACTGGAGTGAGAATAGAACCCCCTACCTATCTAGTCTTACACACTACACAGTATTTACAGCATGCACCACAGCTTAAGTCTAACATTATCATGGCACTTGGTACTGGTAAGGTACATGACATCAGTCCTTGTAGAAGAGAGGGGTCTGGAGGCAGGCAGCACCTGCAAGGGCCAAAAAGTGCAGGCCCATTGGAATTTGGAAATCAATGGGGGATTTCCATGTGTTATGCAGGGAGATGCACACACACACACACACACACACACACACACACACACACACACACACACACACACACACACAAAAACTCACACACACCAAGTGGGTTGGAGTGAGATTAGAACCCCTACCTATCTAGTCTTACACACCACAAATCACAGTATTTATAGCATGTGCCACAGCTGATGTCTGCTTTACATGTGACTGCAGGAGAATACTAGTGGAGTACATAAAGTAGGTTTGTGTTGAACAGCGTGTATGGGCTGCAGAGTAATATTGCTTCTTAACTGTTCTCTGCATCTAGTAGCCTAGCAATCAGATAACTGTTTTGTTCCTAGTTGTGTGTCTACAGTAGCCATTTTTGGCATATGGGGCTGTTTGCATTTGGATGGGCAAGCCTGTGGGTCAAAATAATGTCACCTGTCAATGCGTGTATAGACAACATGATACATAACACCACCTGTTCACCTGTTGGTATATATGTTGTGACATCCAGCAGGCACAGGGGGCTGTAGGGAAGTGCATTATCTACTGTTGAGCCCTTACATTTGGTCCTTTGAGCAACATTATATATGTGTCATATTGCAGCTTTAATCACCATTATCAGGATATGTAGGACAATACAAACATATAAACATATATCTGTAGATAACAGGGACATAAATATACATGGAGGTGTGTGTATGTGTGTGTATGTGTGTGTGTGTGTGTGTGTGTGTGTGTGTGTGTGTGTGTGTGTGTGTGTGTGTGTGTGTGTGTGTATATTTGTATATGTGTTATGTAGATGTATGGGGAGAGACAGAGATGTATACGTTGATAAATATATATATATATATATATATATATATATATATCTATAGTGAGATACTGACAGACACGTATGTATACATATATGTATGTACCTGTAGACATATCTATATATAACAACTCATTTTGAGTGGGGAGCAGCAAAATTGTGCTCTGCTTAACCAAGTATATGAGCATGCCCAGTGGAATTTTTGCTAGTTATAAACTAGCTCCGGCCCACACCTACTTGTACTCCAGTCCAGGATTTGTGTGTTACACAGAAGAACATCTGTCCCTGTTTCTGCACTGCTGCATGTCACTGAACTTAGCTATGACTTTCCTCAGTTGTGTGATGTAATTAATATGTACCAAAGGTTAATAATATTACACCTCACACAGACTGACAGTCTGTAAAACAAAAAGTAATTCTACCTGACATAAAAAATAAGTGGTTATGTCTAGATTAGTACCATGAACACCACCACACAAACTTATTGCTCTAGTCCTTTCAGCCACAAAGCTGCTTGACAGACAATGATCATTCATCACACAATTCAACTCATACATACGTATATTGTTATTCCTGTGCTAAATTAGATATAGAATGTATGATCAATTTCTTTGTTACTGTCCTGAGACTGCCTGGCAAGCTGCTAAACCATTGCTGAGTTTGTGTTTCAGCAGTTTCAAGGGAACACCGCTGTGTTGGGAGTAGTGGAACACCACCACTTCTGCTGGGATACACAGTAGTCTGACTATCATGCCACCCCACTGTCTAACATCTCCCTTGATAGATGTACGAGTAATCTGTTGCAGTACAACTGCATGACTATTCCATGCATAAGGCCTAGTGAATACTTATGGAAACAAGGTAGTTGAATGGGTATCTGTAGTCCCACGTGGATGTAATTTCTGTCCAAGTAGCCCACTATATTTACTTGCATGATGTACAAGATCCATACACACAATGCCATATCATAATAACCCTTATGAGTACTGTGTAGGTAATGGACTTACCTTGTGAATGCAGCAGCTGACACAACCATAGTTCAGGGCTGACTCTGTCTGATACAAGCAGCACACACCCAATACATGAGTGGGTTGCCTGCCATCATTTTTAATTTCTGTATGTGAGTAGGAGTAAGGCATCAGTTTCTAGGGCCCTAGTTTGTCAGTGAAAGTGCTATGCATTGCCTCTTAGCCAAAGCCAGGGTGTACTGAGCACACCTATGTCTGCCTACAGGGACATCAACAGGGGGATTCCTCCTCGTAATTCTCCTGTGAATGTATCTGTGTTGACCTAGGCAATGCTGGGGGGTTGTGTATCCCATACCTTTGCTGATTCTGCTATGGCTGTTTCCGCAGGATCATATTATGTAGCATGGCAAATACTTTGAACATATGTGCACATGTAACTGAAGAATACTGCAGAGCTCCACCAGATATATCTAGGCACCAGAACTGCGGCTTTAGCAGCCCAAACACATGCTCTGTGATGTTCCTAGTTTGTGTGCGTGCCTCATTAGGCATTCTTCTGTGGGTGTGCATGCATTTCTGATGGGTATTATCATTCACAGCTCCAGGGCGTACACAGCATTCCCCAGTAAATGGCCATGTGGGATGTCCCTCATAGCAAACATCTGATAGAGCTGTGTTGTGTGCCAGATATGAGTGTGGTGATAACTGCCAGGGCTGCCAGCACACATATTCAAGGTAATCCCCTGGGCATTGCACAAAATCTGGCAGTTGATGGAGTGGTACCCATAATGGTTAACATAGATTCTACCTTGCTTACCAAGTGGAGCCTTGATGTGTACATGGGTGAAATCTATGGCACCCAGTACCTCAAGGTAGTGTGCTACATGGTAGAACTTTTGCATATTGCAGACCCTCACCTCAGGGGAGAGGGGAAAATATATGGAATGTGGTAGCATAGCATCCAGAAACTGGTGGAGTTTCCTGGATGCAGATGCTTGTGACACCCATCATGACCAGAGCTGGTCTTTGAAAAGTACCTGTAGCTAGTATCCTAAGGGCTACACATACCTTTGTTTCCACTGGGATGGGTTCCCCTCTGTTGGCTCTGGCTCTGAGTTGAGGGTGGCAGAGCTCAGTGAGTTCTTGTAATATGTCCCTGTCCACCCTGTAGCAATCTAGAATCTGCAGCTCATGTAGCTTCTGGAAGGTATTCCTGGGCCTGAACACTTTTCTCCTTCTCAGCCTAGGCTTATTGTTAGCAGCAGCAACAGCATTGACTTCAGCATCTAGCACACACAGATGTAGTAGACCTGCAGCAGTGCCTAGCATTATCTCAGTCAAAATTCCCAAATCTGTACTCCAGTGGTCCAGAGTATTGGGGGAAAATCAGAATGTAGGGTGTATGCATACTTTATACAGGTCTTCTGTATGTCTAGCATGTGTGATTGGCTAATTATTATGCATTTTACCTGCCTAGATTCTAATTAACATAATTTATTGGCCCTACTTTATGATGAGATGTTGTGCTCTGTGCTGTACAGCATAGCTTACACAAAAGTCATAATCAATAATTGAATATATCTGGCTTTCATTACTGGCTACCTAAATCATCACTAAGACCTGGGTGGTCTTTTTCACATGAACACGCTCAGCTATGTAGTGGACCACTGCAACATGCGCACTGGGAATTAAAACAATTCTCAAAAGTAATGGAACCCCCCCCCCCCCGAAAGCATCCACATCCAGTGGAAATATCAACATGGTGTAGGAGCCTACATAAAAGCAATCTGTGGCTACGGTTGCTCCTTTTACCAATTCAACAAATTCACCTCATTTTCATACATATTCGTGCTGTCAGGCTGTTAACTACACAGTTCATAGCCGTATGACCTAGGCAAAAGCACCAATGTACCATTGTACAGACCCGACGCAACGTCCTATAATACATTTCTGAGAAATATTGTAAAATACTCATTATTGCTTTTTTTTTATTTTTAAATTTGGCATGTTTGTGCACTAAGGCGCACAGCGCAGCACAAACATGTTTAAATAATTAAAAAAAATAATTTATTTTTATATATTTCCTTGCACGTTCAGATATCCACATTGCATTTTTCACTCATTAATGTATTGATCTAACCATTTCAGGGAGTTATGTTCATATTTGTGGGCTTTTACATCCCCCTTTTTTCCGTGTACAATCCCGTATGCTGAAAATTGCCTTGTACACTGTGAAGAAGGACACAGGGTCTATACGGATGCCTTTCTGCTTGTTGGATTGCTCCACCTGGGTCATTTGCATACAATTCACCTGTTTATGAGATAATTTGCATTATATATGGAACTTTCCTTGTTTGTCCGCACTTGCGAGCCATTAAATGGCGCTTACTGAATCTGAATCTAAAACCATTTGTGCCACAATGCTTACACAAAAAAAGTAGGCTTTAATGAGTTTCCGTGAATATTTCTTTTGGAGCAGTAGTAGAGTTAAAACTGTGACTACTAATTCTATTTTAAAGGAGACTAATGGCCACACTCCACACAGCCAAGGACACTGTCTATCATTCATTCTTTATATTCACATAGATGCCTATAAGATAGCCAATCCATCAAATATTTCATCTGAACATGAACAATTCATCCCCAGAGGCCCTCAGTAGTATTTGGCCAACAGCAAAGACCAGAAGAAAGAGAGGAGGAAGAGTCTGAGGCAGAAGGCGAGGCAGTCGACGTTCCTGCATCTGCGAGGACCACTGAATGGAACCATGCAGCTTACTATGAGGGAGGAGACAGGTAATTTTAAATGCTTGGTATTTAGTTTGTCTGGTTAAACTCTTACTTTATTTAATCTGAATTCATCACTTCTCATAATTCTTCTTTTCTTGAATGATGTATAGACTTACTCTTTCCTAGCAGATCAGTGGCAATGGATGTGCACTTCCCGACTCTGTCTGTTTGAGATGGGTATTTTATCAATTGCCTCATCTATACTGACAACACACTTATTCTTAATAAAACAGTTAGTGTATGTAAGAGGTGTAAATATATTTTAACCCTTCAAGCAAAACTCTTTCATACAACGAAACAAATTCTATAGAGATCATCAGTGACACTTGCACCACATCTACTTCACAGGGTATAGACCCTACACATACAACTACCTATGTTGAGACACTTACAGGTAACCTTCATAAAACATTAAGACCTCCTGCACAGTACAATCAAAGAAAGGGTTTGCAGCCATCACGTAAACATTGAGTTAAAACACCACCCACAGCTACACATAGTAACACTGTATCCAATCCCTCCACTGCAAAGCCCTTAAGGCAAACCAGTACACAGCCAAATTTCCTGGACATTGGTGATTCTACAGTGAGGCACACTGATGTCCTCCTCACCAGACTGAGTAAGGAGAGAGCCATGGTGAGTTGCCTTTCCAGGGCTAGGATCCATGAAGTCACACAGGCACTCAGGTCATTGGACCACAGGTTGCAGTATGACTCTGTTATAGTCCATGTGGGTGTTAATGACCTGAGATGTACCTCCTTTGACTATATAAAGCAAGATATAATCAAGCTAATTGATTATGTGTTTCAGGCAGGTATGATCGTAAAACTGCAAGCACTGAGCAGCATACTACTTTCTCCAAGGATGATGCCACGTTACCAACAGAAAGTGATTGATTTTAATGATTGGCCTAGCTTCTGGTGTCAGTCCAGGAGAGTACAACATTTTACAGCCTGGGAGGACATGGCTGACAGACCATGCTGCTTTGCCATGGATGGTCTGCACTTATCCCCTGTAGGCTTTCGGATATTGGCAAAGACTTTTTCCACCCCCCCACCTCCCATAGTGCCTTTTTTAGGCAATGCCAAATTGATAAACCTTCTGACTTAACTGAACTTATAAATGAATATCTGAAGGTGGTACTGCTCAATGCTAGAAGTCTTAACAAAAAAGTCCACTCCCTGCAAGCCCTCCTCTCCCTGGAGAATGTAGACATCTGTTTAGTAATGGAAACATGGCTTAAAGTCACTAAGACTACTTCAGCAATGCAAGGTTATAATGCCTTTCACACCTTTAGACCAGCTATTGACAGGTGGGAACTAAAATTAGAAGAGTGTCATTGTATATTAAGATCAATCTTACATCCAGACTAGTTAAAGTGTATGACTCACTGGAACTCATACATGTGCAACTCACCATAAACAGGGTATTGTACCATATCCTTCCAACATATAGGTCTCCCTCCATGTCCCAGGAAATCCATGCTACCTATCTCAATGTACTAGAGTCCCTCACCCTTCACTCCAATACGATATTCATGGGGATCTCAATTAACTCTCTGTAGATTGTCAATCCTACACCACTTCAAACCCATAAGCCCAACAATTCCTAAACTTTATTAATACCAACATCCTGGAACAGTTGCTCTATTCTCCTACCAGGGGTACAGGCATCCTTGACCTTGTACTCAAGAACATGGGACCAGCAACACCAAAAATCTTTAGGAACTATTCCAAGGATAACCTTTCTCTACTAAGCAACACCCTTGGCTAATTTCCAAGCACCCCAACCCCAATAAATACCATGGAATACACCAAGCTATTTACAAAATCTCTGTATAGCCATATTGATAGCTGTATAGAGTGAGCTGCGCCCACTCATACTAAAGAATAAGACAAACTCAAAAGACAAGTCACCCTGGTGGAATCACAATATCAATTGGTTATACAACAAAAGAAAACAAATTTTGGCCAAGCATAGGAGGAACAAAGCTATACTTAAATACATACTAAAAGCCCTCTGGCCAATCTAAACAGACAGCTAAGAGGATTAATTAACACTTCAAAGGCTAAATTGGAAGGAAAAAATTGCTTCTCAGGCAAGGACAAACCACAAAGCTTTCTTCAGCTATGTCTGTAACCTCAGAGGAAATACACAACAATGCACAGAACTTATCGTAAATGGCATCATCCACACTGAACAGGAGGCCATTGCCAACCTTTTGGCCAACAGATTCAGCTCAAATTTCTCCCCCCCATTCCCTCCCGATAGTCCAAAGGAAATACCACATAACACAATCCCCCCAATCATTACAATGGATCATGTTATTAATGCATTTTCCAAGGCCAAATGCACTGTATAGATGGGCCCCAATAAAATCCTGGGATGTTTAATAAATGGCATGAAGCATGACCAATCTAGTCCACTTGAATCACTTTTCAACTGGAGCCTTCCATCAGGTTTTGAGCCCAAGGAATGGATGATGGCTGCAGTCATTCCCCTGCACAAAGGAAGCCCTATCACTGATCTCGGTAACTACAGGCCCATAAGTCTTACCAGCTTCCTAGTAAGACCATGGAAGGAATCATCATGGACATGATAAATGAGTACACAGGTAACCTGCAAAAACTGGGCCCATCAAAGTTTGGCTTTGTTATAAGGAAGGTTATGTCTATTAAATCTAGTGGACATTTTTGAGAGGGTCACCAAAGCACTGGATAAATGTAAGAATATGCACACAGTTTACTCAAACTGGTTAAGGCTTTTAATACAATACCTCACTCAGGCATTATAAACAAGGTCACTAATTTAGGAATAAACCCTTTTATCACCCGATGGATTGCCAACTGACTCATTGCTAAGACCCAGGAGGTCAAAAATAGGTGAATCCACCTCCACCAATAGGCCAGTTACTAGAGGAGTCCTTCAAGGTTCAGTACTGGGCCCACTCCTTTTTTACATCTATTTCTTTGAAATGGAAGCAAATTCTGAAGGTTTATGGCTGACTAAGTTTGCAGATGATTGCAAGCTGGAGGTTGTGCATAATTGTAGCCTTTGGAAAGTCAACCATCCCAGCTAATTACCATGTTGATGATACACTTCAAAGAGTCAGCCTAGTGATCAGGGATCTGGGTAAGCACATAGACAGTAGCCATACCTTCGATCTCCATGTGGCCACAGTGGTGAAGAAATCCATTTATATTGTGCAAGATATCTAGGTCCAAAGAGGTTATTATCCTACTGTCCTCCACCCTTATCAGACCAATCACAGAGTACAATGCTCCCTTTGGTATGTACCTGCCTGGGCATATGCAGCAACTAGAACAACCTCAAAAGTTTCTTACAAAAAGAATACAAAGCGTTAATAAACCTAGCTTAGGCAGAGTATCTTAAAGTCCTTTCCCCTCTACTCAGTCTCCTAGAGATTGCTGAGGGGTGATCTATGCCTGGTTTACAAGGCATCTGCAAATCCCACACTTATGAATCTTCTACATGACTGCCATGTCTTTCGAAGAGGCCGCCAATTCATGTGAAGTAGAGCACCTCTATGGCAGTGTTCAAATGAAACCTAGACGAGTGGATGGGGCACCGTTAATTCTTACTGGGGATAGTGCCATAACCCTTTTGGACATGGGCAGTCATTACTAAATACAATCCTGGGTATTCACTAGAGTATTTATGGTATTACATTGGGAAACAACCTCCAGGCCAATAGCCTAGTAATCTCCTATGATTCTATGATCCTATGATATTTGTAAGTCAAAGACTACCAGAAATACAAGGTCTAGGGACCTGAATTTTGTCTGTGACTTAAAAAGAACATGCTGAAGAGACATATCTGCCCCAGAAATTGCTCCCCCTATGAAACAGGTTAACATGTATGTGAAGCTTTTTAAGCACAACCTAGACAACTGGATGGCAAATATGAAATTTACACCAGACCTGGTACCCATATCCCTTATGGACAGATGTAGCTTATAAATGCCTGGCCGTCAATGTCCTGTTTGGATACAGGACATCATTATTCTTTTGGGAACACTTGGCTAGGCATAGAAAGGCCCCCTGGGTCGTTAGCCTAGTAGCAGTCTATGAATCTATGAAAAACATTTGTCTTGCTCATTGATTTAAAGTTATTATTCACAACATCTGAAGACAACAATACCAATGATTGTAAGAAGCCAAGCATATTCATTTGATGCACATCCTATTTAATCATTCAGGATTTCTATGCAGAAAAATATCCAAGAAGTATTTATCATGATAATAAATGTACCATTTATTTTTTAATTTGTTCATTAATCCATAGGCATTTGTAAACTTTCTATGTTGGAATAGAAGGTTGGAAAGAAACAGTCCAGTCTCAAAGGTAGCAGTGTGGTCATTCCAGACTGTGATTATTGTGGGAAGCTATCATAGTTAGTTCATCCTAATCCTGACCTTTATGAAAATGCCACTATGTTAATATAGAGGAAAAAACAGGTATAGCATGTCAGTGATGAGTTAGAACTGAGTAATATGATTACAGATGGACTGTATATATATTTCTGTTTAGAGGCATCTATAATTTCAATATTTCAAGGTCTCTCAAAACTTCATAAAGATTAGAATAAACCACTAATAAGACTGACAGGGTAAGGGAAGTGGAGGTTTCCAAGACAATCAGTCCATACATATAGAATGTTGAAAATAAATAAGTAGGTCTGTGATAATTCACTTTAATAACCCATCAAACCATTTCCAGTTAAATGCATCTCAAAATAGTCATATTAAATGCCTAAAGTATTAAACACAAAGTAGACCTACCTAAAGTTTGCAGACTAGAACACAGCACCAATATCCCAACATCTGTTCTCCACTACCTCAGCTCATTTAATTAACTAAACTAACTAAAGTCATAGTATATGACTAAAATGTCAAAAGATCACCGCATCAGAAAAAGCCCTTCTCAACAATAGAAATAAAACATGGAAAATGAAGAAAAAAAATAAAAAACCACTGAAGACCAGCATATATTTTCTGAGTTGAAAAAGAAATACAAGCAAACCTTCAAAGAAACTAAATCCACCTTCAAGGCAAATGCAATTGATTCTCTCAGTATTCCAAGTAATTTTGGAAAGTAATCAAATATATGGGATAGTTTGATCATAATAAAATCAAATTCCCTTCACTAAAATGTCCAGCACACAGCTTCTGAACTTCAAAATGGCCAAGCATCTCCAGCTTTTGCAATAACAAAAAGCAAGGCTAGCCCTGACAAGGACTTTTGCTAGGAAAACGCTTTTCATGGGTGTTCGGAGGCTATCAAACTTCTGACCTTTGCTACCTGATAACTATTTTCCCTTGAGTGCAGTATATTCCTTTGCAATCTTCCCAGTTATCAAAATAAAGTGCAGGATTCCAAATGTTTTTATTAAGCAGATCTTCATTCATCAGATGGATGAGTGCTTAGTGTGATTACAAATTACAGTAGTCGTGACTCATGTACTTAAGCAACTCAGTGTAAAGAAGTGGGTTATGATTTGCTATAATAAACATAATATGATTTACTAGAATTTAACAAACTGTGATTGGTTCAACATTTCTTTCTAGAATAGCATATAAGCTTATTGGACCAATATTGGACTGCATACATGACTAGGGAAATTTCTACATGGAAAAGATATGAAAGAGCTATATATAACAATGAAGGTAATGCAAGCATTTTCAAAAATACTTCATCAGATCCACCTGAATGTACAAAATGTCATTAGAGTATTTAAAATTCCACATACCCCACTTATTTGGGCTGAGACAAAGTGAAGAAAAACTAATCATCTAAAACACTCATCATAAAACTCTTGTGCAATTCAAAATTTGGTTTGCTTTCCCTGGCATTTCATGATATATTAGTATTATATCAACTATAGTCCGGTGTGTGTGTGTGTGGGGGGGGGGGGGGGTGCAGTGAATATAGTGAAGGGAGAAGTAGTAAAATTCAAGGTCCATCTTCCAAAGACAATGGTTATAACCAAATCTCACTTGTAAAATGTGACATTCAGAGGCCTCAGAATAACACCTTGTGGTTGAGTATTATTAAGAACAATGTGCTGTTCAGTGGTATTGAGCCTTCGAGGTCTGAAAACATCAAGCCTAATACGGGTACTCGAATCTTGCTTATTAAATGTGAATTTGTCTTCTTTATACTAGGCTTATAAGGGCCTCCGGGCCAATAGCCTAGTATTGTCCTATGAACCCATTCTGTATTTTCCTCCTGAATTTAAATCTCCCTATTGCATTTAATCAGCAGTACTACTCCTCTGATTAATCCTCCAACAATATTTGTAAAATATTCTAACATGCCACTATGCTGCTTTATCATGCTTTCATGTTCCTGTCAATGCACATACGCCTCATGCAACATGACATCCTGGATTGTTAACTTATGTATATAGCGGAAAATCCTTTTTTCTTTTACCTTGTAGACCACTAACATTCCATGGCAATGTGTCTAGACTCATATTCCATGTGTACTTACAAATGTCATCTTTTGTATACTTGGGCTATATATGTATACCAGCATAATATGCTTTATTTTATTTAGGGATTCCTTCTTTATCCTGACTTTGTTTCAGCTGCTTGTCCTTCAGTACCTTGTCACCTAACTCCCACTGGTTGCTCACTTTATTTTATAAATTTAAGACATAACACTGACTTAGTATTGTCAATTCCATTTTCTTCATAACAAACTCCTATGTACATTATGCAAATATTTTTTTTCTCCAGGGTTTGCATTCCCAATGGCTAGCATTTAGGTGGAAATAATAGAAACTACAAAACAGTTAAAACATACCCTTAGCCTGCTGGTTTCATCAAGTCTGTTCTCCTTTTTGTATTACATCTCCATTGGAATTCAGAATACACATAATCTCTGCCTAAGGCTTTATGCATTCCTTGTAAGATCTGATCATAAAGCGGTCACATTCAAAGTCACCATCTCCTCCAACTTCCCTCTAGCTAGGGTCAAACAAAAAAACTTCTCCAAAGCTGATTACAGCTACCTGAGGGATGGTATAAACAGCTTCACAGCCCCCTCCCCCTCTCTAGGAACTGGCACCAGTATCCAAAACTATACAAAATTAATATACAAATATTTATATAGATGCATGGAATCAGGAATACCTGACAGGACTAAATCATCCTCCGCAAGGAAGAGTAAACCTGTCTGGTAGACGTCTGTGATAAATAAACTCTATAACAAAAGAAAAAAAATGCTGTCCAGGACCAAGAAGGAGCAGGTGACCAATTGGAAGCAAGCTTTCCTTAGCCTTACCAAGCAAATATGGGCACTAGTAAAATCCTCCAAAGCAAACTTCGGGTCCAAACTGGCCACATCTATTAGAGACAGCCATAAGGCCTTCTTCACATACATCCATAATCTCAAAGGTAGCACCCAGATCTGTTCAGAACTGGTGGTCAAGGACATCACATACACAAATGCCATAGATATAGCAATTTTTACCCTCTGTCCTCCCCATCAGTAAATCAGGACATTCCCAGTACCTGCTGCCTTCCCCTTATATCTAGAGGTCAAGTCATAACAAAAGTAGGAATTAGAGAGAAAATTCACCCAAAACACTCCACCAGTATACTAGCAACCCTGGGCGAAGAGAGTCCACAAACCATGGAGGAAAATCAATCCTCTTTATTCACCAAAATAACACATTAACACTTCAAAGTAATACACATTTTCATCCACTACCAGCAGACTTCATCAGATGAACAAAAATCAATTGGAGAGAACCTTGTTAAATACCCTCCAACTTCATGGTTGTCTAATTAGGAATTAAGTCCCACAAACTACCCCACTCAGAAATTCAGCTTAAAAGAAAATTGAAGCTCCCCTTGAATAACTTTTAGTGACTTAACTCACTTACTTCCTCCGAGGACAGAGATCCAAATAACCCTGTTCTATTACAGAGAAAAGACATTTCTTATATCTTTGACACTGTGAAGTATGCTTAAACAAGATATTTTTAGATTTTTTTTTCTTTATACAATATAAGTGTTCTCTTATATGTTCATAAAGTCCCTGGTGGTTATCCCTACATAAAAAGCAGGACAACCAGAACATACACAGAAATAACCCCCCCCCCAGTCCTACAGTTAAATCTCCCTGTTATAGTCAAAGTATATGGGAAGAAGTATGTATTTATTTGTTTTAGTCTTATTTATGTTATATCTAGAAAATGTGCACTAAACTGGTCCAGTAACCGAAAGAAATTATCTCTGTCCTGTAGCTGTCAGGTAGTCCTTAAATTCCATATCCTCACTGCTGCACCTATGGATTCCACTACAGAACACACAAAATGGATGACAAAGAACAACATTGTCTCATGGCTCTGGACAACTTAAACAGCAGAAGCAATCCAACCTGAATTATAACTCATGCCATAAGATTCTTGTATATAACTTTTGTAAAATCTAGAAACTTCTTAGAAAAGCACAAACTCTAAAATCACCTGTATTAGATAAAACAAATTTATCATATCAAAGGCATGCTTACTACCACTAATTTTCCTTCTGTAACTGTACATCTGGAATTATTATCCCTGTTTTTAAAATATTGTCATGGTCTACTTTCTTCAAATAAATCCAGAGTGATCATTTTTCAATCAAATGTGGAATATACCCTGCCAACCTCTTGGCAGCTAGCACTACACTATAAACATGTTATCATAATGACTTAACACTGAAATTGCAATAAAGAAGGAAGCCAAATTTGTATCTTTTCTTTCTTTTAGGCATAATATTGACAGCTGTCTCTTTCAAGATAAAGAGATATTACTGGTCACAAAAATGTCATAACTGCACTCATAATAGTGTCTCTGCTATAACTTAAGTCATTCCCTCCTACAGTAGTTCTTTCTGATTTTTGCTGTGCAGTTAGCTGATATCTTTTCTGATAACCAGGTGAATTATAAAATATTTGTCTTTCAAAGATTCACACATAAATTTAAATTTTTACCTAAATGTCATCAGTTTCTTGCTTTACCTATGACATTTCTCCTTGTACTGTCACATTTCCATCACAGAGTTTATGCAGTTTTGTTTATTGGTCTCTGATACTTTTTATCTATCCTGCTTTCTCTTGTCCAACACATTTATATCATCTTTGACCTAATATTTCAATCTTTCTCCATTCGATCATCAGTACATGTTAATTTTGATCTGCATGTACCAATTATCTTCAATTGATTTTCTGTACTAAGTAATAAATAACTCTTGCTTAAAGTCAGATGTGGGAAAACGGCAATGCCTCAGCAAGCAAAAAGGTACTAATGTGCATACAGTGCATGCGACTGGTGCATGTCCTGATACTGCTTCAGGATTATTTATTTATTTTCTTTGACATTTTACCAGGAACATTCGGCTGGGATAATATGCCATTTTTAGTGAAGACCAGGGAAGAAAACTCTATATTGACATAATATGCTTATAGTTAAATAAAGTTATCACAAAGCTTAATACAGAAGAATGACATATTAACTAATTAAAAATTCAGTTTCAGTTCATGCAGTGTAAACTTATATATACATACTACAAATATGTGGACAGCTATGTCAAGCTGAAAAAAGGACATTGTCAGTAAATAAAGTATTTACAAGTTGTAGTTCATAGAGATGAGACTAAACAAACTCCAGTACATTCTTTGGAACATAGATGGCTAGATAATATAGCCTAGGCAAAAGTATATTTGCTCTTTGTCTCAGAAATAGGTTCATAGATTAGTACTAAACTAACTGCCCTTGTAAGCCTAGCCAATTATCCCTTGTGAGACTCAAACCTTGCACCTTGTGTTTGTAAGGCACACACCTTAACCATTAGACCACCCTCCCAACCCTGAACAGACTTGACTAATTTCTTCTCTCTGAACATAGCAGAAGTATGCTGAGGGTGGAAGTGGGGACAGACTAGTTCAGCTTAGGGTAGTAAAGGAGGGGAACCAGGTTTTATTTAGGTAGTCTTTTAGCAGTTGTTTGAAGTTGGAGAGATCAGATATAGAGCTAATTCGCAGAGGAGTAGAATTCCATTTTTAGAGACAAAGTATGAGTAGAGACTTTGGCCAGAGGATTTGTGGAGTTCATATATGCTGAAATGATGTTGCTCATTAGATAGAACTAATGGAAAGTGTTGAGATAAGATGTATTTAATCTAAGTGGTGGTGAAGCTCAAGCCAAGTCAAAGCCTTAAGGGAAATACAGTGGTGGTCATGGTATTGTTTGCTGTTGGCAAATTTTGTAACCTTATTATACCATGCCTCCATCTTATTTTCAACTGTAGCCTGAATGCTGTTTAGGATGAATGCACCATATAAGATAGATGGGAGAAGGTATATAGTGGCAAGACTGCTTTTTATGGTGTTGCTGAGTTGGAATTTATGCCTGTAGAGCATTCCTAGTTTTTAAGTCTTTTTTATGTTATTTTGAAATGCGCGTCAAATTTAAGGTTAACATCTATAATCACTCAAAGAAGTTTTTTATGTGAGACTACATTAATTTTCCAAGTTTGTTTAGTGAAAAGAATTTGGAATTCATTTTATCAGGTATGTTTGATTTGGGGAAAAATAGCAGTAACTTTGATTTTTTTTGATGGTTGAGTAGTAGCTGGGAATTATGGAGCCATTTTTCAACCAAGGAAAAAGCTTCTTCCATGATATTTAGGCGCTGAGCCAAATTATTAGATGTACATATAAGTGTAGAATCATCAACATATTATATAAAAGAGGCTGGATCTACGGAGGCATAGATACCATTGATAAAGATACTAAAGAGGAGGGGACCAAAAATAAAGCCTTGTAGTACAGGAGTGGACACTTGCAGGTATGGAGAGAGAGTATTCTGCCATTTTTCAGAATGGAGCCTCTCTCTTAAATAGCTGTTGAACTACAGAAATTAAGAAGGAGATAGTTCACGTTGAAAACATTTATACAGCAATTTAGGGTGGGAAACTGTATCAAAAGCTTTTGCCAGTTCAAGGAATAAGGAGGAAACAAGTTTACACAAGTCCTTGTTTTTGTTTATGGTATCAGTGAATGATTGGAGGGTAGTAGTTGCACTGTGTGTTGGGTGAAAGCCATGTTGGGTGGACATTAAGATCTTTTTTGTAGAAGATAGTGGAGGAGTTGCTTATGAATATATCTTTCAAGAATTTTTGAAAGTGATGACAATACTTCAATAGGTCAAAAGTTAGAGATGTCAGCCTAGATACCACATTTATGAGAAGGGATCATACTGTATTTTTTCTGCAGTAAGGGTACATATGATTCAGTTTTTGCTCTATTGGTATTCTATGGCTTTGGGACCTACCTTTAGGTATTCAGGTGTGAGGATGTCAGCTGCAGAGGAGCAGGGTTTGAATTTAAGTAGAAGTTTTATATCACTGATGTGAAGACAGGTCCTAAGTGGAAGTTGATAGCAATGGCTATAGAGGGTAAATTAGGTGCAGGTGAAAAATGCTGGGGTTAAGGAAATAAAGAAAGTGGTAGTGTGTATGATGTATGGACAATGTGGTTTTGGTCTAACCTGTTGTTTGCTAAATTACTAAGCTTGGGTGTTATGGGGGGTAGAAGCACTCAAGGGGGATGACAAGTTGTTGGTGTGGGAGCTAATGCCTTCTATGAAGTAGGTACTGAATAAGGTTGCAATTTCTAGTGGACAGCTATTATGAGAAGGGTTGGGTTCATTGTTTGATCCCAGAT
Organism: Protopterus annectens; assembly: GCF_019279795.1. Classification (NCBI taxonomy): domain Eukaryota; kingdom Metazoa; phylum Chordata; order Ceratodontiformes; family Protopteridae; genus Protopterus; species Protopterus annectens. Next base: position 1,019,456,604 of record NC_056748.1, on the reverse strand, counting down.
AAAACGTGTTATATATTGATGTCCAGAACTTTTGGGGGTCATTTTTAGGTTGAAGATGTAGATGACTATAATATTTTTTTTATTCTAGGTTAACTTGTTTTTATTCACCTTATGAAATTTTCTATAAAGTTACAGGTTACAGGGAATATTAAGTTTAAGGCATTATTTCCAAGTTTTGTCTGTGTTAGACATTGTAGCTTTGTCTGGGTAGTGTGTCATGGTATGTGGTTAATTTTCAGTCTTCTTTTTCAGAGGAGGACATGGCTATTTAAAGTATTTAAAGTATTTAAGAAAAAGTTATTAAAAGTATTAACTGCGTTGTCAAGCAGATGGCGTTTCAGGACTGACCAATTAAATGTTTTCGATGCATTGCTAAAAGAGTCCATACTGAATTTAGCAGTGTTTGAAGCTGTTTTAATTTGGTGATTGTTAAGCTAGTGGTTGGTATTTCTAAGAGTATAAGCTGGAAGGTGGTCACTAAGTGAGTTTGAACAGGTTCAAGAAGTTGCAAAAATTTCTAGGGTGAGTGACCAATGTTCAGTCTAGAATTGCACCGCTACTGTTGATATTATTAAATCCAGTGTGTGTTTTGACAAGTTGTGTGTAACCATAAAGGTTTACAGTAGCTGAGAGAAAGTCAGGATTAAGGTTTTTGCCAGTCAATATTCACTTATCCTAGAATGATTTGTTCATAAGGCATACAATTATTTGTACAATAGTGGATGGCTTCTAAAGTTTTTTCTAGGTAGGATATAGACTCTAACAAAAAATAGCTGTTATTTATGGTTAAGCTTTAGCAGTGATACTAGTTTTTGGAATTTTGGGATGTTGTGTAAATAGGGTGAGAGACTGTATGAAGTTAAATAAATTAAAGCTACCTATTCTGCTTTATTGTTGGGCCTATCAGCTCTGATATTACTGTGATGGCAAGAATATCAGAGTTAAACTGTGAAATATGGTATAGTTCTGTATTTTTTTTAAAAGTGCTACAGAGGTTGACAGTGACAATATACATAATTTTTAGAAAGACAAGTAGAGAGAATGATGGGGTGAGGAGTTTAATGTGCTAGGTTTATTAGTATGGATAGGTGGTTGTTTAATGATATGGCAGTACAGCAGGGAAGAGGTATAACCTGAGGTGGTAGATGAAAAGGGTTAAACAATACACAATGCTGTAGGGGTGGTTCCTTGCTATTTAGATTAAATGGTGAGCTTTTAGGGCCTGGGTTTGGGTAGACATCACCACATTCTGGTATTTATGAGAGGTAGTATGCTGATTTATAGGGGACCTGTATGAGTTTTATTTGTTTGTGTGTGTGTGTGTGTGTGTGTGTGTGTGTGTGTGTGTGTGTGTGTGTGTGTGTGTGTGTGTGTGTGTGTGTGGAGTTGTGGTAGGGCAGTATGCTGCACTTAAAGTAAAGACAAGATGAGATATTAAAAAGGCAGGAAGATTTATCTGTATAACTACTCCTGATTCATAGTGTGCTGAGTAAACTGCAGTAGGAGAAGTGTACAGAGGTGAAAGAATACAGTGACAGTTTGTTAGACAGGATACTTGTAGCAGCAGAAAGAGACAAGATGCTTGGAAAAGAATTCTTAATTTCTGCAGTTATAAAGAAGAGGAGAGAGTGTAGTATGTAGTGTAAAGTAGAGAGAGGCAGAGGTGGAGTTAATAAAGAAAAGTAAGCAGAGATTTGACTTATTAGTTAATTCTAATTATGTAATAATGAGAAAAGAAATTTAGGAGTATCAATGATATTTGAAGTCAGTCAGTGGTATAAGGGGCAGAATATATCGAAGGACACTAACAATGAAATTCAGGTGCATGTAACTGTATGAAGAGCAGATGAGGCAAATGTAATTTCTGTGGTTGGGAGGAGTGACAGCCTATGAGTGGTCATTTATGAGCTGGTTATGTTGCTTTATATTAGAAAAGTTAGCGGTCTTGTGATAGGTTGGCATTTCGATAGGGAAGGATAATCTCAGTATAAAGGAAGTGATATTGTGGTGAGTGGAAATAGGGGTGGGGTGGAGAGTGAAGCAAAGATGAGCATAGTGAGGTGAAGTGGAGTGGGATCAATCTGAGTTCTACAGGAAAACAATCGATCAGGATTAGTAAATGGTAAGGAAAATGCCTTACTGAACTAGAGAAAAGCAATAGCAGTGGCAGTGTTAAAAACTAATGTTTTGAATATTAATACAAAAACAGTGAAGATTGAATCAGTGGGAGATAGAAAAGGATAGTTTATCAAACAGCAGCATGAGAGTGCTAAAGGCGCAAGAAAGTACAGTTTTTTACCTACCATAAATGTAGATGTTCGAGTGTTCACCCTGCTGCAGTCATCACACTTGGGTTATCCTGCCATCAGGCAGACCCGCAATTGGCCTGAATTCCAAAGTCTTGGTCCGGCGTCGGTTGCTGTCGCTTTTTCCCTGACGTCAGTGCACCAGGGGTATATAAGTGGCATCCAACGCCATTTTCTTCAGTTTTTCTTGCCCCAGATGTCAGGTGCCCCCAATAGGTAGGCAATATATATATATATATATATATATATATATATATATATATATATATATATATATATATATATATATATATATATATAGCTAGATAAAAATAAAACAATACCTTTAGGCACAAGCAAATACACCACAGAGGTTGTATAGGATAGAGTGGCATAGATAAGTTCAGCTAGTTCAGAGGGGATGGAGGGAGGGTAACCTGGACTGCAGCAGGGTGAACACTCGAACATCTACATTTATGGTAGGTACAAAACTGTACTATGTTCATCGTGTTACCCTGCTGCAGTCATCACACTTGGGTTGAATCCCAAAGCTAAGGATGGGAGGTGGAGTTAAATAGGGTTAGAAGAAGCTAGTAGGCACTGCAAAACTGCAGTGGCAAAACCAGCTCTAGTCTTAGAATATAGAGGTAAGTGATAGTGTTTGGTGAAGGTGTGCGCTGAACTCCAAGTTGCAGCTTCCAGAATATCCTTGGTTGGCACTGCCCTGAGAAAGGCTGCTGATGTAGCTGTAGCCCTGGTGCAGTGGGACCTAATGTTAGCAGGTACCGGTTTCCCATGATGCGTGTAGCAGAAACGTATGCAATGCCCTATCCATTTAGAAATGGTCTGTTTTGAGATAGCTTTTCCTTGTGATCCTGTAGCATAGGCTACAAAGAGTTGGTCAGTTTTTTTTGAAAGCCTTAGTTTTATCCAAGTAGTAACGTAATTGCCTGTGAATGTCCAAAGAGTGCAGGAGTCTTTCTCCTTTGTTCTGGGGATTTGGGAAAAAGGTGGGCAAATGAATGGTTTGGTTAAGGGCCACACTGGATACCACCTTTGGCATAAAGGAAGGGTTAGTTCGCAAAGAGACCCTGTCTTGATGAAAAATGAGGAAAGGCTCCATTGCCATTAGTGCCTGTAGCTCTGAGACTCTTTTAGCTGAGGTTATTGCTAGTAGCAGGGCAGTTTTCCATGAAAGAAATTTTAAATCAACTGAAAAAGCTGGTTCAAAGGGCGGCAGTGTAAGCTTTTCCAGAACAAAGTTGAGATCCCAAGTAGGTGTTGGTGCTCTCCTTGGCGGTCTTATGATCTTAGCCCCTCTGAGGTACTGTCTTAGGAGTGGATGTGAGAATAAAGGAGGATCCGTGTTGTAATGAGATGAAATTGCTGAGGCTTGGATCTTAATAGATGAAAAGGAAAGTCCTTTGTGCAACATCTCAGTTACATATTGTAGAATCTGAGGAATGTTTGGATCAAGTGGATTTTGGCCTTTAGCCTGGTTCCAGGCACAAAATCTTTTCCATTTGTCTGAGTAGGTTTTCCTGATGCTGGGCCTCATGGCCTCCAGAATGACATCCATAACAGCTTTGGATAGAGGTGTTGGCTGGTTGTTTAGGTAACTTGCCATGCAGCCAGGTTTAAAGTCTTGAGCTGGCTGTGTAGAATCTGATTGTCTCACTGGGTGAACAGGTGAGGAATCTGTGGTAAAATCCATGGTGGGCCGTGGGCCATGTTCCTTAGAATTGGATACCAATGCTGGCGTGGCCAGTCTGGTGCAATGAGTATCATTTGTGGCCTCTCTAATCTGACTTTCAGCAGTACCTTTGCTAGAAGAGGCAGTGGAGGAAAGGCATACACTGTTAATGTTTTCCAACTGAATGAGAGGGCGTCCACTCTCCAAGCTTGTGGATGGAATGTTCTTGTGCAAAATTTTTGAAGTTGGTAGTTTTGGGGGCTTGCTAACAGATCTATGTCTGGGCATCCCCATTTTTGAGCTATCATTGCAAATACTTGTGGATCTAGTTTCCACTCATGTGGATCCATGATGTTTCTGCTTAGGTCGTCTGCCAATGTGTTTTTCTTTCCTGGCAGGAATTGTGCTTGTAATTGAACCTGGTAAGACAGTGCAGTGTTCCACAAGGTCATTGCTTGCCTGCATAGAGGGTAGGAATGTGTGCCCCCTTGCTTGTTTATGTACCACATTACTGTGATATTATCCATCTTTATTATTAGTTATCCTGGGTGTAAGAGGTCCTTGAAAGCTGTTAGGGCATTCTGTACTGCTAGCATTTCTTTTTGATTGATATGCAGATGCCTCTGATCTGTAGTCCATTTGCCCTGAATGCACTGTTCTGCCATGTGTGCTCCCCAGGCATAGTCCGATGCATCTGTTGTCATAGATTGCCTGGCTGTGGGTAAGGTGAAAGGCTGACCTTTGTTGAGGTGACATGCCTGTGCCCACCATAGAAACTCCTGTTGAAGGCAGGGAATGAGTGGTATCATTGTTTCCAAGCTGTGGCTGTGCTGAGTCCATACGCTTTTCAGGTACCATTGTAATTTCCTTATATGCAGTTTTGCAAATGGTATTAGTAGTATGCAAGATGCCATGAATCCCAAGGCCTGCAGAATTTTTCTTGCAGGGAGTTGGGTCTTTGTTGCCATTATTTTGAAATATTGAGTCAGCTGTTGTTGCTTGTCTGGCATGAGATATGCCATCTGGGCCGTTGTATTCAAGCTAGCACCCAGGAATATTATGTTTTGTGAGGGCACTAGTTGTGATTTCTTTTCATTTACTGTGTACCCTAGGGAACTTAGAAGGTGTTTGACAAATGCCAGATGCTTTAAAAGAATGTCCTTGCTTTCTGCTTGAATAAGGCAGTCATCCAGGTATGGGTATATTTGAATTCCTCTTTGTCTGCAGTATGCAATTACTGGTGCCAGGCATTTTGTGAAGACCCTGGGTGCAGTAGATAAGCCAAAGGGCAGTGCAGAGAATTGATAATGTGTTGAACCTGCAATGAAGAGGAGGTATCTTCTGCAATTTTGTCTGATAGGGACATGCAGGTATGCCTCCTTGAGGTCCAACGTTACTAGCCAAGCATTCTTGCCCAGCATGGGAAGAAGCTGCTGTAGTGTTAGCATCTTGAATTTTGGTACTTGCAGATAGGTGTTCAGAATTGAAAGATCCAGAATGGGTCCCCATGCTTTGTCCTTTCTTGGGACTAGAAAGAGTCTTGAGAAAAATTCTTGTCCTTGCTCCTGCGTAGGTACCTGTTGAATGGCTGTCATGTCCATGAGAGCTGTAATTTGTTTTTCTGCCTCTGCCCATTGATTTGGTGGCAGGTTTGGCATTCCTTTTATCCTTGGTAAGGTATGAAAGTGGAATCTGTATCCTTGAGAGACAATGTTTAGGACCCATTTGTCTTCTGTGATGATGTGCCAGTTGTCTGCAAAAAATGCTAATTTTCCTCCCAAGGGAGCTGCCAAGAGAGATTTGCTTGGAAGTTTGAGGATTGAGTCATTGTGTTTGTCTTCTGCAAGCTTGGGGCCTGTCTTCTCCTCCTTTCTGGGTAGCAGTACCCCATTGGCGAGGTTTGTAAGGGCCTTGTGACTGACCTCTGCCCCTTGGGCATCTGTATTTGCCCCTCTGTGGTCTGTCAGAAGCTGGAAAGGACCAGTTTTTTGTTGGCCAATTTCTGCTGAAACGAGGGGGTTTTACCTGCAAAAAATCATTGACCGTCTGCATAGACTTTGCCTTATCCTCCATTTTCTTTAAAACCTCTTCTGCTTTGACACAAAATAATACATCCTGCTGTAAAGGTGCATCCAATAATTTTGCTTTAACATGATCAGGAAGGGTTTGTTCTTTTAACCAAGCATGTCTACGTATGACAGAGCCAGTAACAGCTGCTCTACAGGAAGCTTCCAATGAATCAAATCCGCATTGTAAAGTATGTTTGCCCACCTGTTCAGCTGCATGCAACAGATCCTGCATCTCCTTGAATTCAGACTGTTCAGTATGTGTGCTCATTTTTTGTTTTAATTGAGACATTAGGAATTGCTGATATTTCAGCATGTGAAACTGACAATTTAATGCTCTCATAGCCAGACTTGCTGAGGTGTATATTTTCTTTCCCCATCTATCTAGGGCTCTGGAATCCCTTTCAGAGGGCACAGGATTTTTAGCCATAGAAGCTTTAGCTCCCTTAGGACCCTAGGAAATTGTTTCTGGATCAGCCACAGAGCTTTTATAAAGGAATTTGTGTGAGTCAGGTACTCTGTAGTATCTGTCTGGTTTGGCTGGAGCAGGAGGTAGAGAGTCTGGATTTAGACTAGACTCCAAGTAAACATCATCCACAATATCTAAAACTGGAGGGATAGCCAGAGGTCTGTGCTGGGGTAGTAAAAGGTACTCTCGGAGCCTTTTCTTAGAATCAGAGTAGTCCTGGCCTTCCCAATGGAAAAGTTCCCTCATGGTATGTAAAGTTTCGCCAAAGGAGTAGTCTTCAGGGGGAGATGCTGAGGGAATAGAGTCTTCAGCATCAGAGTCTTCATAAGGTAGAAAAGTGTAATCCTGTTCCTCAGAAGAATCTGAGGAAATTGAAACCTGGTCAGAGGAAGCATAATCCTCCTCTTGTCTTGGTCTTTTATCAGGAGGGGGATGGGAACCCCTGATTAGGGTAATCAAATCTTCAGCCATCTTAAGCATCTGTTTCTTAGGCATGGGCCCTTGAACTGTAGACTGATGTACAGTCTTCTTTGATTTTAAAGGAGTTTTAAGCTTAGCATAAGATTTAATGGTGAGTGTAGTCGGTCTGAAGACACCTTCAGCAACCGAAGGTGTTTCCACTGCATCAGTGTCTACTTCTGCTCCGGTGTCGGAAGGGCCTAATGAAGACGGCTACATCGGCCTAGTAGACTCCGCTTGAGAATCCGCAGCTGTCTGGGGTTCCAGTTCTGCAGTCGTCACGGGCTGCATAGGCACCTCACTGAAAACCGGAGAACTGGCGACAGGCCCAGCAGAGGCCTCGGAGTCTGGCTTGTTCCTAGGCTGCCTGTCCTTATCCTTGTGTTTTTTATGCATGCCGGTCGTCGGCTGCTCCAATGGCATGATATAATTAAATTTCCTACCAAAGTAATGTCGTGCGAAGTCAAAACGACGTTTGATAGTTCATTTATTAAACCTAGCACAAAACTGGCAACCTATGACGTCGTGGTCTGGGCCTAGGCAAGGAATACAATAGGAATGGAAATCCTTATGAGGTATTTGCTTCCCACAAGAAATGCAATTGTTAACTTTTTTTTTCTGACATCGGACTGAGGTAAGAAACGGTTCCCCAACGGGGTACTTAGCTTTATTGAAGACTTCGGACTGAAATTCGAAACGAAAATCTCAGGTGTCGTCCGACCGGCACTTGCGAACTGCTTCTGCTTCGGGCACCGCACGGCAAGAATGACTGAAGAAAATGGCATCGGATGCCTCTTATATACCCCTGGCACACTGACATCAGGGAAGAAGCGACAGCAACCGATGCCGGACCAAGACTTTGGAATTCAGGCCGACTGCGGGACAACCTGACGGCAGGAAAACCCAAGTGTGTTGACTGCAGCAGGGTAACACGATGAACATCTAGGCTAGCCCAGATGGGAGAAAATTCACAGGGAGTTAGGATTGATATCTATGTAGCAGACAGGAGACAGGCAGCAGTAAACAATCAATAGTAACTCACTATGCCTTACAACTGTGAGACAAACTAGAGAGTGGCTAGGGTACGGCAGCTGAAAGGTAAAATAAATGGGCTCCAGTAGGAAGGGGACCCCATATGGGAAGTATTCCTCAGAACCTCAGTATTCATAAAATAAGGTGAAGACGGTCAGTTGCACTTATTCCAAGGCAGCAGATACCAGCAGCAGAGAAGTTTCTCAACACTTATCCAGTAAGTACCTAACTAAACAGTTACAATATAGGGAAGGTCCTTATGTAAGGCACTTTGTGACTTTTCACTCTTATGCCCTCAGAAGCTGAAATAACTGAGTGTCCTGTCCTTGTTTCAGCACCTTGCTGATGTTACCAATTATGTCAATTAGGAAGGGGGTTTGAGCCTACTGTCACTGTATTTAAACCACTTCTTTGCAACTTTTCACTCTAATGCCATCTGGAGCTGTAATAACTGTGCGTCCTGACCCTGATTTGGAGCCTTGCCTGATGTTTCCAGTGATGTGAAACTGGAAGGGGAAGGGACTTTGAGTCTAGTGTTGCTATACTTAAGGCACCTCTTTCTGACTTTTCACTTTAAAGCCTTCTAGAGCCAAACTAACTGCATCACTCTACCTTAACTTCCTCAATTAAATAAATAAGTACCTATAATGACACCCCAGACATGGGTTGTAAAATGTTAGATGTCTTTCTCTATAGGTTCATAGGTTTATACTAGGCTATCTGCCCCAAGGCATTTATAAGCCTAGCCTGAATTTTTGTGGCTTACGCCACCCCTTATATGAAAAAATACTGTACCCATTAGTTTGTTGTGCCTCTGTCCAGCAGTGACACAGAGATGATTCCCGGGGTAAACCTACGATCTCCCACCCACAGGTCAAGATTTCTCTTGAACAGAGCCAGCGAGGTGCTCTGCCTCACATGGACCGGGACTCTATTCCACAGCATAGGGAGTCTCTGAGTGATAAATCTATCCCTCCAGCACGTCCTATTTATATCCGTGCTAAGGTTTAAGTCGCTTGCTCTAGTGGTTTTGGTGGATTTGGATTTTTTGAGGTGGAGCATGTCCATTAATTCCAGGTTGGACATGGCCTTGTATGTCAGGCACATGTCACCTCTGAGCAGACGGTATGCGACTGAATAGAGCTGGAGTGTCTTCAATCTGGCAGCATATGACAGATTTTGGAGTCCCTTTATCCTTTTGGTGAGAAACTTTTGGGGTCTCTCCAATTGCTGCAGATGTCGGGCGAGATACATCCCGAATGGGGCATTGTACTCGATCATTGGTCTGATAAGTGAAGAGTACAGGGGAACAATGACCTCACTAGATCTGGATGTGAATCCCTTCATGATCAGGTGGGCAATGTAGAAGGTCTTTCTAACCACTTTAGCAACGTGAGTGTCAAAAGAAAGGCCATTGTCAACCTGGGTCCCCTGGTCCCTGATAACCTCTTCTGTGCTTAGTGGATTGCCACCTATATGGTAGCTTGGGGTTACCTTGTTTTTCCCGAAGGGTAGGACTATACATTTTTTGGCATTTAACTTCAGGCCGTGGCTCTGGCACCAGCTATCTGTTTCTGTGAGTCCCTTCTGAAGGATATCCATGTCCGATGCACTTTCCACTATGGCAGTTTGCAGTCGCCTGCAAACTTTGTCAGCCAAAGACCTCCCATGTTGGCCTGTACTTCTGAGAAGTAGATGCCGAACAATAGGGGGCCAAGGACCGAGCCCTGTGGGACACCACTTGTGACCGGCTTGGAGTCTGACATAGCACCAGCAACTCTAACCCTGTGGGTTCTGTCCTAGTTTGCAACCCATCTTGTGACATATGGGTTTACATTTAAGCTGGTAATTTTTACAATACCGAGTGGGGTATTGTGTCGAAGCCTTGCAAGGTCAAGGTAGGCTGTATGGACTGCCTTTCCTCATCAATGGCCTTGGTGACTGTTTCAAGAAGTTGACCAAGTTCAAAAGGCATGATCTTCCCTTGAAGCGGCCAAACTGGGTCGGGTCCAATGTCTGCAAGTCCCCTATATCTTTGTTTATGAGCTCCATTATGATCCTCTCCATAGCTTTGCAGACTAGACTTGTTAAGCTTATGGGGCGGTAATTACCAGGGTCGTGAGAGGCACCACCTTTGTGGAGTGGGACCACAGTTGCCGTATGCCACTCCTTGGGCACGTATCCTGAGGTAAGGCTGAGATTAAACAGCTGCCTTATGTGTGGGTTTAATTCCTCATTTAGCTCGTGTAGCACACAGCCGGGGACACCATCCGGTCTGATTGATGCTGTGTTTTTAGCTTTAGAGAGAGCAGCTTTCACCTGCGCATTTGAGATGTCTGGGAGGCTACACTCCGCTGGGATAGTTATCTCTCCTTTAGGGGGGGGCGAAGTTTGCACTGAACCTGTCTGCCAGTATGTTGGCAATGTCTGTGGGTTCAGTGATTTTTGTATCATTTTGGACTAATTCTGAGCATATCTGGGAGTTTCCACCCAGGTTCCTAACACAGCTGAAAAAGGCCTTATGATTGTCCTTTGAATCCATGGCAATTTTTCTCTCAAAATTGGCCTTAGTTGATTTTATGAGTGCTCGATTTTTACTAATAATGATCAGGGTGACTTCCTTTTATGGATTTTGTTCTATCATGTAATAGCTTTCTCCTCTTATTGTAAAGTTTGTTAATGGCTGGGGTCCACCAGACTGGACGTTTGCCCTTTGTGGAAAGAGTCTTGGTTTTATTTGGGATTGCCTGATCCATGCAGTCCTGGAGGTGTTCATAGAAGGCATTTGTAAGGGCTTCCGCAGCTTGGGTTGTGGTTTCCACTGTCTCAGGGGCCTTGAAGGATACCATACCAGTCTTGAGTAGTGTGAAGTTTGCTTTAGAGAAGTTCTTCACTGTGGTCTTTGTTTGGGGTGGGGGCGGATGTGGATTTCCAGTGAGATTAGTTTATGATCAGATCTCACCAATGAGGGATATACTTCCGGTGTGGAGCATTTTGTCCCCATGTTTGTGATAATGAAATCTAGTATATTTTCTCTAGCTTCTTGTGTATTGGTTAACAGGTTCTAGTCCCTTAGATAAAGAGCTAAGTGTTCCTGAACAGCCATAATTTCCCTCAATGTGCCCCAAAAATCCTTTTTTGTTGTACCTAGCACATAATTAAACTCTGAACCATATAACTTTTCACCGGAATACAAAAACTTTGGAAATCTACTGGTGTATCTTCCAAAGTCAAATGATAGATCTTAAAGATAATTATACAATTCTTCCTCTAAAACGTGCACGCTGATTGGCCAGCTCAACCAGCGTGCCCGTTGTAAATCCCTCAATATACTAACGGAAAAAGGTCCGGTCGCCCGGACTTTTTCCGTTAGTATAAAACACTGTCTCGCTATGTTAAAAGAGTTTAACATAGCGACACAGTTAAAAAGCAACGCAGATCTCCATTGCTTTTTTTAAAGCTGTCTCGCTATGTTAAACTCCTTTAACATAGCGACACAGTGTGTAAAAAGCAACGTTTTTAAAACCTGTCTCGCTATATTAAATGGGTTTAACATAGCGAGACAGCTTTAAAATAAGTAACGGAGATCTCTGTTGCTTATTTTAAAGCTGTCTCGCCATGTTAAACCCATTTAACATAGCGAACAGTAAAAATCAATGGAGATCTTGTTCTCCATTGCTTTTGCCCACAGCTCTGATGTACTGCATAGGCATGCGCAGTACATCAGAACTGCCGTGGAATACCAGACAGCTGCAGAAGGGCAGCAAAGAGGCATTATACAATGCCATTATTTAAGAAAAGTAGTTATTTCTTTTCTTAAATAATGTCATTGTATAATAATAACACGCCTAGGTGTAGTAATCGCGGATTTAACCACGGTTGTCTTTGTTTGGTCCCTTGGTTAAATCCCGCATTACCCACACCCAGGCGTGGGTTATTGCTATAATAACATCCCCCCTGTGCACCCTGCACCCTACAGGACAGATATCACTCTCCAGTTCAAGAATCCTTTCATTAACGCATCATATTTGTATTCATCTAAATGCATCTCTGGGAGAGCTACAATCAGGGATCAAATTTCCTTAAATTATAGAGTCACCCGTTCCTTTCAACTGAATGGTAAGTCTATTTACATTTTAAGGAAGAAAACACATTTACTCTCTATATTAAAGTCCACCATGAATAACCTTCTTAATGCAATGAACAAGTAAATGTTTTAGCTTTAAAATTAAAGACATAATCAATTAGGTAAGATGACAGTGTCTTTTAATTGAAGAACAGCTTGAAATTTTTCCATGGATAGATAAGTTAATAACAGAAAAACAAATAGAAAACACTACTTATAATGATTATAAGCTGTGAAATAGTCAACCACATTCAAAAGTTAAACTGAAAATAGTCAAGTAATTGAAGGAGGTTGTAGGCAAACCAGTTGCTCATAGTTATCCGCTAATAACTAAAGGGGAAAAACAAGTCCCCTGTTAGGTGTTACATACCAGCTCCTACCACTGATAATTTAATTAATGTAATCTGTGCTTGTACCTTGTTGCTAAGGGCTAGAACTCATTATCTTCATCCATCAGGTTATTAGCCTCCCTCCTATTCTTCAGAACTATCCTAAAAGACTTCCTAGCCAAATGCTGGCTCACTTTTTAATCAGCACTAGGATAAACTAGTTCCTAAATGTAAACAATACTTATTCATACCTTATATCTCCTTAATTTCTCTGTTTCACTCACTTCCTTACTTCTATCAATTTCTTTCCCCTGACTTTCTCTCTAAATATACCATAAGGCTGCTTTTCTCTGACTTTGCATTGCAATTACTGTTTGTAGTATACTAACTTACCTTTAAATTCTCTATAAACTAGCAACATTTTCTCTAGCTGTTAAATCATTGTTATATAACTTGTATCTATTCTTAACCAATCTTTTCATATTATGTCTATTTTAGAATAATTATTTAACTGTAGTTTTTTTGTATAAAATTTTAAAGACTGTAAATGTTTTGTAATATTTTGGCGCTTTTCTCACTGGGCATCTGCTGAAAATGGGCTCCTACCCATTTGGACTTTCCCCATAATCAAAATGTCAAAAATAAATAAATAAATTAAATTAATTCATTTTCTTTTGCACAGAAAGATATAGTGCCAACAGTTCAGTTGTCAACACGTCATAAAAATATGATATATGATATATCACTTCTCGTGAGTAAAATTTAGAGTCATATCCAATAACATCTACAGTATGTGTACACTAACCCCCTGATTTACTATTCCTCCGTGCAGGATTAGGTTAGTCCTGCACAGAGGTGGCCATTTAGGTGCAGGATGGCAGCGCACCATGCATAACAATGAGGTGCGCTGCCTGAGCTTCTAGGCTTACACGGAGCGTGTAAGAGTGCAGGGGGAGTGTCTGAGAGCAGAGCTCTCAAAATATACACCCCTCCCGCAATGAAGAACAGCAGAAAGGGGTATGAAATGAGCGAGACTGCTCATAGGTGACCTTATATCTCCACCAACAGTCCCCCTTGTGTACAACAGCAGCAGTATGCATACATAAAATGAAGAAACCCTTTTTTTTTAAAAATCCGATTAAAGCTAACCGTAGATGCGCGGGTGTGCCCATCGCTTAGCTATGGTTAATGCAGCTTAAATGGCTGAAGAGGATAACAAAGAAGATATATGCAAATGAAACAGCATAGCAATAGTGTAGTGGGCAGAGCATTCGCCTTATGAGTAGGCATTCCTGGTTCGAGTCCCACTGCCGCACATTCCCTTTTCCATGGCAAAGCACGTTATGACTAATATGTATGTTGCATAACCCACTAAATAACATATTTTCATGAAGTGGAGTACTGCAGTAAATGCACATGTGAGGTGTCAGTGTCATATTGAATAAAGCACTAGTAAACAGGTTTAAGCACAAATAAGCAGTAGTAAACATATTTAAGCACTAGTAAGCGGGCTTAAGCCCGTTTGCGTGGCGGTAAGCAATGCCTACACTGGTTAAACAATTCTAAAGTTAACTCTCTGTAAGCCGATGTAACGGCAGGTTAGCAGTGCTTACCATTGCGCAAACCCACTTACAACTGCTCAAAAGTACCTTAATCACTATGTATCCAATGGCCCTTGTTCTTCCCATCAACAAAAGAAACAACCATGCAGGTCTCAAACGCAGGACCCTATACACCATAGTCACAATAGTTAACCACCAAGCCAGTGCAGAAGTACAGAAGAATGAGGTAGTAGCAAACAAGTCTTCTCCATAGTAAAACCAAACTGAACCAGTGAAAGGAATCAGTATACAGTCATATTTTACATAACCCACTAGATAACATAAATATGTGAACAGGAGTACAGCAGTAAGCCCAGAAGTGAGGTGTAATTGTAATAGAGTGCTGAAGTCCCCAATAAAGCACAAGGACCCAATAGAGTGTACGTACACATTAATCATGGATACCAGGCAGATATATATGATGTAATGAATAAGAAATCAATGACAAAAAGAAAAAAATAATGCAAAGTCTAATGTAAGCAACACTAAGCGTTGCACAGGCCAGCTTAGGAATTGTAAGCAATGGGTAGACCAGCTAACTAAATGTGCCTAGTGTTACACCCCTTTAAACAATGCCAACCTTAGGTAAGCAGGTTTGCCCATAGCTTAGCCTTTTCAAAACCGGCCAGTCATGGACAAGTGTGGGAAACTGGCCCTATTTAAACCCAAGAGGTGGGAATACATCTCATAGCTGGTTGTAGCTTCCCCTTGCAGGCACTATGGGAGTAAGGGGAGAAGGTGTGCACTTTTGGGCGCAGCGCTGGTGCATCCAGGAATCCAAGGTCATGGCAGGATTCCTTGTCAAAGACCATGATCAGAGACTGCAGCAGGGCCAGTACCAGGGCTCCCAATATAAAGCGGATGCCTGGGACCGTCTCACCCGTGACCTCACCAGGGCCACTGGCATACCCCAAACTGGTGAGCAGGTCAGGCACCACTGTGCCGACATGAAACAGCATAAGGGGGACCTCTTGGAGGAGTGGCTCCAAGAGGCTAGAGCATCAGGGGATGTTCCAGCCATGTGTAAGTATCATCCCAGTATGTGTGTAATAATTGCCAGCTCAGGTATATCATGGATAGGTATGGCTAAATATTCCTCTTATGTCCTCCACAGCTCCAATGGAGTGGGCCGCGAGCCAGGAGGCCCACATCAGTCGCCTGGCAAGGTTGCAATGCGAGGCAGGTCAGTAATACTCATGTATTTACTGTCATAGGAAATAAAATTAAAAGTAGTAGTAAATTAATTGCTTGCATAAAACCTGTATTGTTCAAGACAAGTATGGCATACACTAGAGAATATGGCAGGAAGAGTCTCATATTGTTTGTGTAAGTTAATAAAAGTGTAATAGCCTGACAAAATAGGTCAAACTGCTGGACTGCATGTGTATATCCTGGTATAATACGGTAATGGAGATATGCAATCATGTAATAGTACTGTAGTATTAAGCACTGTTACCCACAACGGGCACTATAAATTGAATGTGTAGGAATGCCTGTATATGACAGGTGTAATTCCCAGAGGCCATTTAGTACAACTGAGAGACACATAGACAGTAAACAGAAAAAATGCAAACAACAAAAACTGGATAGCACATGCAACTGAGATGTGAACTGTTGTTTTTTTAGCACACACAGTCATGGTCCGAATCCTGCCAGTGGTAGTAGTCTGCATACAGAATCATACCCCACAACGTTACAGATATGTCAAGAATGACTATTAAATGGTCCATATCTGTTGTCTATCAATCCGTCCCCCTGGGAAATCAGTGGGATGATCCCAGACATATAGGCAGCAAACAGGTAATACAACTGATTGACACACAGCTATGAGAGCAAAGCTGGCACACTAGCAACTCCCCAATACCTTATGTGACTAAGAAGCCATGTCTCATTTACACCCCAGCTTGTCAAGCTGTGGTCAGAGTGTGTACAGTAACAGAGTAAGATGTATGTGCATAACAGTAATGTGGAACCTGGTACTGTGTGTGGGAACATTCAGGTAATGCTAATAAACATTCCTCCCACAGGTCTGTCAGATACCAGCACTGTGCCCAGAAATACAAGAATGATATGCAGTTCCTCTGAATAATGAGGTATTACACATCACTGTTGCCCACACTGTCCTACAACATAAAACTGTCTAGGAAATCTGTATATGAGTGTTGTAATACAAGGTCAGAATGCAAAAGCACAGGGGATTAATAAGACAGAAAGCAGATAGGAGATATACAGCAATATCTATATAGCAGACACAACTGTGATGGACAGTGTTTAAGTTGTAGCAGACACAGCCATGGTCTGAATCCTGGGAGTGGAATTAGGCTGTATACAGATTCATACCCCACAACTGTACAGATGAGGCCAGAATGTCCAGTATATGTGCCCATATCGGCTTCCAGTCCCCCTGTCCCCCTGGTAAGTCTGTGGGATGATCCTAGATGTTTAGTTAGCAAACAGTGAATACAAGTAATTGTCAAACATCATGAGAACACACCTGTCACTGTAGCAACCTCTGAAACTGTTATGAGAGTAAGATTTCAAGTATGTCCTATTTACACTCCCATGTTGTCAAGCTGTGACCAGAGTGTGTACAGTAACAGAGTGAGATGTATGTGCATAATACTAATGTGTAATCCGGAACTTTGTGTAGCAACAGTCAGGTAGTGCTAACAAACATTGCTCCCACAGGTACGTTGCATACGAACACTGTGGTGAGAAATACAGACCATTATAACCTGTACTGGTACTATACACTTTGGTATTGTAGGGAAATGTGAGTGTTGCAGTTTCTCTGAATTATAAAGTATCACTGGTCACTGCCACCCACACTGTGCTACATAATATCACTGTGTAGAAAAGCATGTATATGTGTGTGTCAGGTCATTAAAGGTTGAAGAGGGCAATATTCTAGATATGTCCCGGCACACCAGCATGTGGTCAACACATGGCCAGAGTCTGTGCAGAAAGAGTTGGATAGCTATGTGCAAAACATCAACCAGGAATCCGGGAGTATATGTAGAAACAGTTAGTGTTAACAAACATTCCCTCCACAGGTATACCAGGCAAGAGTTGTATACTGCAGGTAAAACCGGTTCATGTGTAATGATGAAGACAGCCATATCACTTTCCAAACTAAGGCTATAGGGTAGTGTAGTAAGACTTGTAAGGTACAGATAACAGCATTGACTAGGAAAGTAATGTTGACTACAGGAATATACTAGTTGTTAATTGACATCTTTCTCTCCACCCCACCATATCTCCAACAATAATCAACATACCCACTCCAACTGGTATGTAATGACTGTGATAATGCCCAATTGTTTGATAAATATTTTCATGGTTCCCATGCATGCGCTATATTGAATTATTCCAACATTGGTGGCATGGTGCCATCAATGTACCTGTATGCTGTACTTATTACCACTGTGGTCCCATATATGCATGTGTTCTGTTTGCTATTCAACTGTTCTGTATCTGGTGTCTGGGTTAATGGGAATATCAATGCATGCTGTTATACCCAACCCCTGGAATGTGTTGACTGTTACTAACCTACATATGATGATGAAACATAAATACTATAGCATGCTTGGGAAGGCCGGTCCCAGCGGACCCACCTGTCCCATCTCAGCTGGCCGTGGCACCAGGCCCAGCATGTCTGGGGCCCACGGACCCCCCCATGTCCATTGGTCCTCACCGCCTTTGGGTGGAACCGCCTCAGGGGATGGGCCTCACCCCCCTGGGAGTGGGTGCAGACAGGCACCTGTCACCCATCGCCAGGTCGGGGTCATGGTGCGTAGAGAGATCGACCAGCAGTTTGGTGATCTTCAATGCCAGCTTGAGGGTCACATGTCACGATTAGAGATTCAGCCTGGCTCTGCGACTCAGCCCCCAGCACAGCCACCTTCGGGGCTGTGAAGGTGCAGTGGTGACTGTCCATGGGTGGGGACCTCAGTCCCACTGTTACCACTAGGAGGCTTGTGGGCTTACGATATAAAAACACCCCTCCCCATCAAGGTGTTTACCCCCCACATGTGTCATATACTGCCCCAGTATGCATCTTGTTTGTCTTGTCTGTTAACCTACCCAACCTACCTCCCCAAATATACCTACTACCCCTCCCCAACATCTCACTTTCACCTGAAAAAAATAAAAACAAAGGGCAATCTGTTCCCACAAAAAAATCTCACCCCATATATAGCTGTCCATTTCGCACACCTGTTCACTGGACAATCTGGTCTAATTGGCATCACAAACAAAGGGGTGTTGTCCTCACACCTCCCCCAGGGGTCTGAGTGTCTAAATCTACCTCCAAGTTCAGTGTATATGCACAGCTGTTGCTGTAGAAAAAATGGGCAGCTATGGACATTCCCTATACCCTTTCTGCACATCCCTGGCTATTTTCCCTACTGTCTTTCCCTCTTTGTGCCCTTTTATTCGCCACTTTCCTATCAACCTCTTTTTCTTTTCTTTTAAAGAAATTAGCACAGGGGTAAGCGGGAGTAAGCACTTTTAAGCAGCAGTAAGCTGGTTTAAGCCTATTTGCACAGGGGTATGCAATGCTTACACAGGTTAAGCAATTCAGAAGCTAACAGAGTATAAGAAACTGTAACTGGAAGTTAGCAGTGCTTACCTCTGCGCAAACCCACTTACAACTGCTTTAAAGTGCCTTAATCACTCTGTAGCCAATGGCCCGTGTTCTGCCCAGCAACAAATTAAACAGCCCCTGCAAGGCTTGAACCCAGGGCTCTGCACACCATTAACAAAGTGATTTACCACTAAGCTATGCCAGATATACATAACTCTGATGTTTTCAAAAACATATCACCAAGCCCAGTCATGCAACAGTACAGAGAATATATTCCAACATTTAGATGTATGTGTGTAAATATATTAATATCTAAACAGATACAACATATCTATATATGTAGCTATATATATATATATATATATATATATGAACATATATACATGCAAATGCCTACATCAACACATATATATGTCTACACCTATATGTCTACATAAACACTGCAAGTTACATATATGTAAGCAGATATATATCTATGTAGGTATATACGGACATAGCTATATATATATATATATATATATATATATATATATATATATATATATATATATATATATATATATGGCCATACATCTGTAGATAACAATGGTAGATCAACTAAAGCATATATGTCCACATGCACCGTTAATGGGGTTCAGAGGCCTCAAAAAATATACGTCTTGTTCATAGGTTCATAGGTTCATAGGTTTATACTAGGCTATCTGCCCTAGGGCATTTATAAGCCTAGCCCAAAGTTATGTAGCTTTCACCACCCCTTAAGTTTGAAAGGTACTATGCCCATTAGTTTACCGTGCCTCTGTCCAGCAGTGACACTGAGGTGATCCCCGGGGTAAACCTGTGATCTCCCATCCATTGATCAAGATTTCTCTTGAACAGGGCCAGCGAGGTGCTCTGCCTCACATGTACCGGGATTTTGTTCCACAGCATAGGGAGTCTCTGGGTGATGAATCTGTCCCTCCAGCACGTCCTATTTATAACTGTGTTAAGGTTTATGTCTCTTCCTCTTGCATTTCTTATGGATTTAGATTTTTTGAGGTGGAGCATGTCCATCAATTCCGGGTTAGACATGGACTTGTACGTTAGGCACAGGTCACCTCTGAGCAGACGGTATGCGACTGAATAGAGCTGGAGTTCCTTCAGTCGTGCAGCATAAGACATATTTTTGAGACCCTTTATCCTTTTGGTGAGGAACTTTTGGGGTCTTTCGATTTGCTGCAGGTGTCGGGTAAGATACATTCCGAATGGGGCATTGTACTCAATCATTGGTCTGATGAGTGATGAGTACAGGGGAACAATGACCTCCCTTGATCTAGATGTGAATCCCTTCATGATCAGGTGGGCAATGTAGAAGGTTTTCCTAACTACCTTGGCAACGTGGGTGTCAAATGAAAGGTTACTGTCAACCTGGGTCCCCAGATCCCTGATAACCTCTTCTGTGCTTAGTGGATTGCCACCTATATGGTATCTAGGGGTAACCTTGTTTTTCCCGAAGTATGACTATGCATTTTTGGCGTTTAACTTTAGGCCATGGCTTTGGCACCAGTTATCCGTTCTATGAGACCCTTCTGGAGGATATCTGTGTCTGATGTGTTTTCAACTATGGCCCAATTTGCAGTCATCTGCAAACTTTGTCAGCCATAATCCTCCTGTGTTTGCCTGTACGTCTGAAAAGTAGATGACGCACAAGAGGGGACCCATGACTGAGCCTTGTGGGACACCACTTGTGACCGCTTGAGTCTGACATGGCGCCAGCCACTCTGACCCTGTGGTTCTGTCACTTAGCCAGTTTGCAACCCATCTTGTGACGTATGGGTTTACATTTAAGTTGGTGAGTTTTTCTATGATACCCGAGTGGGGTATTGTGTCGAAAGCTTTTGCAAGGTCAAGGTAAGCTGTGTGGACTGCCTTGCCCTCATCAATGGCCTTGGTGACTGTTTCAAAAAAATCAACCAAGTTTAAAAGGCATGATCTGCCCTTGACAAAGCCAAACTGTGTTGGATCCAATGTCTGTAAGTCCCCTATGTCTTTATTTATGAGTTCCATTATGGTCTTCTCCATAGCTTTGCAGACTAGGCTTGTCAAGCTGATGGGGCGGTAATTTCCAGGGTCAGTGGAGGCACCTTTGTGAAGTGGGACCACAGTTGCCGTGACGCCACCTCCTTGCACGTGATCCTGAGGTGAGGCTAAGATTAAACAGCTGCCCTAACAGCGGGTATAATTCCTCATTGAGTTCGTGGAGCACACAACCGGGGACACCATCTGGTCCCATAGATGCTGTGTTTTTTGCCTTGGAGAGAGCAGTTTTCACCTGAGCATTTGAGATGTGTGGGAGGCTACAATCTGCTGGGATAGATATCTCTCCTTTTGGGGGGGAAGGGGGGGAGAAATTAGCACTGAACTTGTCAGCCAGTATGCTGTACGAATAGGTATACCCGCCACAGCCAAACACATCCACCCAGCAATACACTACCATGTGTTGCAGATCCCATAACCAAGACCTGACATGACATGGGCACAAGATGTTAACAGTACTACATCCCACTTGTATGATCTCAGGCTGGTATTGGTAACATGTCATGCAGTACAGTCTGGCTCCCATAGGAAATGTAAAATGTGGAAGCTATCAACATCCCCAGGATACATATACACAGACACATATATGCAGATGCAGATATACATATATATATATATATATATATATATATATATATATATATATATATACATACACATATATAGATATACATGCGACTGCGCATGCACACGCAGAGATATGTACAGTAAGATACATATGTAGAAGGTGCACACAATATGGAACAGCCACTATGCCTACAGTTAGCACCTTAACAACTGGACACTGTATGGGCCACCCATATAAATGACAATCATTGCCTGAAACATATACCCACAGAGAGGTCATAGGATAAAACACCATACACAGGTTTGCAGAAATGGAAAACCTTTATTTGTGTACTATTAGAATTTTATATACCATGTCATATAGCTGTTCAGACACTGACATCCATATAAACAGAGTAATGCAACTGTCATATGTTGTTTTATCATAATGTGCACATAGCAGATAAATATGGTGAGATACATGTGGGTGGGTGTACACAACCGTGACATCTACTCATGACAGGAATATGGTCGTATACATATAATATGTCTATATATGTCTACTTGTACATACACATGTATACTGATACATATGTCTGTATACACGTCTGTATAGTACTACATATATATATGGGCATGTGTACATCTCTTTGCATGTACACATATATAGATATGTGTATATATAGATATATGTATATGTATATATAGATATATGTCTATATAGCTATATATGTATCACATCCTATGTGTACAGATATGCTTAATTATGTTGGTATATATGTAGATTTCTATAACTATATGTGCATACATATCTATTCTGATATACCTACTACTCTTAATATATATGTAGATATCCATACATATATGTGCATATGTATCACTATCTGTATATGTGTAGACATATATGTCTCTGTATATGTATATATCTGGGTGTGTATATGTATATCTATGTACATATACATACCCATTTATATAAGTCGATATGTGTATGTGTATATATATCTATATAGATATCTGAATAATTATATATACACATATTTTCACCATATGTCCTGAACATGGAGTGTAGCCCTACCTCAGCCCCTATAGTCCCAACTTCATAGTGCAAGGGGATGTCAGGTATGTATAGCAGGTATAGTAGTAGACTACTGATACTGTCATATGAATTGTCTTCACAGATATGGTGTGTGTGGGATGTCACATTTGCTTTTCACATGCGCCATTGGCTACTGACAGGCATCCTAAGGACATCATAGTAGAGTACCGCTGCTAGCACGTAATGCTCCTGTGGACTACAGCAGAGATATTGGCCAATATATGTGGACATTCTGACCCTCTCTTGACAGTCCAGAGGTATACACAGAGCCCCTTAGTGCAAAACATGTGGACCAAGCCTGACAATGTGGATGTTAACAGCCATGTAGATGGGTATAACACATAATGACTGGTATACATTTGGCCCCATAGGTTATGCATTCACACACCCCTGTTTGTCCAGAGGTGCCATGGCCACATACTACCCACTAAATATTGACATGCATCTGTACAGCATCCCACTGTTCTGTCTGACATACATTACTGTTAAGAGAGGCCTGGCAGCAGTACATCTGGCAAGTATCTGGACATAACATCTCACTGGGTAAGTACACTAAGCTGCTAGGCATGTAACAAAGCACTGTGCAGGCTACAGGCAGACTGGCTCAACACTGGCCTGCATTTCCTATGGGGAATGCACATGTACCTGCATATATATAGCAGGTTCTACAGGCATGTCACAGCACAGGGTAAGATACATCTGTGTGAAAATGCATAACCACAACCAATGTGAACACAGCCATAGCCACATATGATAAGCTAGCATAATATTACAGTATATGGACTATCTGCTCAACACCATCTTCATATGTGCCACTCACACACTAACCCTACATATACTGGGCTGCTACACAGTGTGGTCCGATGCCTGTCTGTGGTATGGGACATGTGTGTGAATGGCCCTACAAACATGTAAGCCAATATGGTAACATACAGTGGAGCAGAAAGTAACATCAGATAGGATGGGACCAGGAACATTGACATCTTCCACAGTCTGTACACAGGCCAAAGTACATACTAACAGTACAGACACTGTTGACATTCACCATAAGTACACAGACCTCAGTACTGTATAGAAAACCACAGAATGTCCAGGTTATGTCATCAAATATAACCCTTGCTGTACATAACATATGTAGCAGTCTGATATCTCACTGGCTTATTATCAGATATGATATCACTAATTATGATATACAGCATATATGCACCTCTTAATGCATGACATATATACAAAGGTTGACAGAGTTGTGGCTGGAAGCACATGCACAGGGCCAATATTGACATGTTGTGATAACCTCATACATTTACTGTTGTAATAGGATTTGTTGCAACATTATGTCCTATGAGGGATATGAAGTTAGTAACTGTCACAGGTTTCACCATCTACAGACTGTAATCCTCACACTACCTTCTGCAGGTCACATATAGATGCTCTGTGGGTAACACATGAAACCAAAGGCAACACACACTGCCCAGTCTGCAGATGACCCTACAGATGGGGATTCCTCATAAACATAGCACTGACATGGCAGGTATTAAAACTTGTAGGACAGCCATATCCACACACACCCTGTTAAACAAACATTACTCCAAATGCAGTATAGCAGCACTTACAGTCTGTAGTCAGGTCAGGCACATCCCCCTACTGTGTGTTGCCCCGTTTCCACAGTGTATGTTGTTAGAGGTAAATCCCCAATCCATCTGAGATGCTGTTTGCTAAACAACAGATTGAGTTCCTGCTCACAGTGAATGAAAATGTCCAACACCAACATGATGTTCCTAGATATTGGAGTGTATTTCCATGCAATTAGCTATGGGAATGTTACAACAGCTGTTCCACATGCAATCAGCTAGAGGAGGGCTGCAATTCATGCAGAGGCCATCAGCTGATCATGAGCATCACTTAAAATACACATGCTGCTGTCTCAGCAAAGCAGGTGTAGGTCTCCACATCCACCAGAGAGGGAGTGAGAGAGGGAGAAAGAGGCAAAGACAAGTCAGGGAGGGGTGGGAGAGTAAAACCTAAGCATGTTTGTGTCAAACACCTACCAGCACAGGGTATCAAACCCCTGATGATTATGTAGTGCTATCACATTTCTATGCAGTTATTGGATGCGCCACATAGGTTACCTGTTGAGGAGCCCTCAGAACGTATATGTGATGGTGAGTGACATCTGCAACAGGGATATGGTAGCTATACGATAGGTGTAGTACATGTGCCTGTCCGCATGAACAGGTGCCAGCATCAACACAGCCACACTCTCACAGGGATGCACACCCATTGACACTTGGCATGGCCAGGAATACAACTCATCACTAGTGAGATTACCACAATACATTACTGTGCAGGTATCACATGCACCACAGGGGTCATATGGAGGTTATATGGGCAAAGGGTATGGGGAGGTGTCTGACATCAGACAGCATGCTTCAGTATGCCAATGGGGGTTGTAGTGAGTGTGAATGTGATCATACGCATCACACAATACACACACACACACACACACACACACACACACACACACACACACACACACACACACACAGTGCCAGTACTAACATGCATGGGTGCATTGCTTCACTGGTGTGTGGTGGTCGAATGTGCCAGATGGCTATGCAAGGCTAAGTGATGGGTATACCTTGGCATCAGGCAACATGACAATGGTCTGCATTGTGGCTCAGGTATGTAGTTTCTGGATTTGCCCACATAGGTGGGTATTGTATTCACCATCCAGTCAACTGGGTGACTATTGCATGTGGCCAATGCTGTGCACTGCTTGCCATGCATGTGTTCCTTATTCCATGACATGGATGGTGTCTGTGATGTGCACACCTCTCACATGCATGTACAGTGACATGTGGGACTGTACCTGGGGTGTCTGGCCCATGTTGTGTAAACAGATTATCATCAGATGTGCCAGTCCTGGCCTCACATGCCAGGAACTGGTAATGGACAGCAGGTTTACCCTGCAACTACATTGGTAGCATGTTAACAGCATTCCCTGGTGTCAGTGGCATCTGTCCATACAGGGCATGTTGTCCGGCATGTGGGTCACATTTGATGGCACCACAGGTGTTGCAGGTGTCCAGTGGGGAACATGGTGAAGGTGGACTGTCTGCATGTATGTGCTTATTGGACAGAGTGCCATGCCCTCTGTAGGCCATTGCAATCACTCCATAGTTACTATCAGTGGGCAACATGCAGTGTACTACCAACACAGTGGCTGTTGCCTAGACAAGTGTGTGGGTATGTATGAGACATGAGTCGAGAGTGTTCTCTGGGTAATACTGGGGTTGCTAACTTTGTTTGCTTGGCCTTGATGTCACATGTATGGGTATGGATTTGCACCCCAGACCCTTACCTATTTCACATCTGTTATCCCTGTATGGTGGACATTGTGATATATACTAGGGCCACCATATAAGGAATTTGCAAAACCCACTCCACATTGGGGCCGGTTATTACACACTCACAACCACCTCCACACAGGATATGAGTTACAAACACAGACACACACACACACACACACACACACACACACACACACACACACACCTGTCATGTCTGGGATTAGAACTCCTACCTAACTAGTTTATTACACTACAGCACTACACAGTTATAGTACGTGGCATGGAAATTACTGGAATACTCCTTCCCCAAAGGTGTATTTCACATTGGATGACAGCAGCAGGATTGCCAAAGTAGGACATTCAAATTGTAGCGAGTGTGGCTAGGCTAAAATGCACTGCTCCCTACACAGACATTGACACACACACACACAAAACATCCACAACCAACATGTGTGAGTATAGAACCCCTAACAGTGTCTATATCACATTACAGCATGAAGCTGTTATAGGACGCACCATGGGGATTATGGGAGAGCTTCTTCCCCAAAAATATATTTCACATTGGATGACATCAGCAAGATTGCCAAAGTAGGACATTCGAATTTTAGTGAGTGTGGCTATGCTAAAATGCATTGCTCCCTACACAGACATTGACACACACACACAAAACATCCACAACTAACATGTGTGGGCATAGAACCCCTAACATAGGTCTATATCACACTATAGCATGAAGCTCTTATAGGACACACCACGGGGATTACAGGAGAGCTCCTTCCCCAAAGGTGTACTTCACATTGGATGACATCAACAGGATTGCTAAAGTAGGGCATTGGAAATGTACTGAGTGTGACTAGCCTAACATGCATCACTCCCTACACAGACATTGAAACACACACAAAACATCCAGAACTGCCATGGGTGGGAATAGAACCCTACCAGATTACTGGGCTACAACCTTCCCAGAGGTGTATTTCTAGGTGGATTACATCAGCAGCCTTGCAAAGTAGAGCATTTGAATTGTAGGGAGGGTGACTACCCTAAAAAGCATTGCTCTCTACACAAACACAAACACACTTGGCAAGTCTGGGATTAGAACTCCTACCTAACTATTGTATCACACTACAGCAGTACGCAGTTATGGCATGCGCTACAGAGATTACTGGGCTACATCGTTTCCAGAGGCATATTTCTAGGTGGATGACATCAGCAGCCTTACCAAAGTAGAGCATTCGAATTTTATGGAGTGTGACTACCCTAAAAAGTGTTAATCTCTACACAGACAGAGTCAGAAAGACACATGCAAACACTTGCCAAGTCTGGAATTTGAACTCCTACCTAAGTAATTTATCACACTACAGCAGTACGCAATTATAGGATGCACTACGGAGATTACTGGGCTATAACCTTCCCAGAGGTATATTTCTAGGTGGATGACATCAGCAGCCTTGCCAAAGTAAAGCATTTGAATTGTAGGGAGGGTGACTACCCTAAAAAGCATTGCTCTCTACACACACACACACACACACACACACACACACACACACACACACACACTTGCCAAGTCTGGGATTAGAACTCCTACCTAACTATTCTATCACATATGCTATGGAGATTACTGGGCTATAACCTTCCTAGAGGTGTATTTCTAGGTGGATGACATCAGCAGCCTTGCCAAAGTAGAGCATTTGAATTGTAGGGAGGGTGACTACCCTAAAAAGCATTGCTCTCTACACAGGCACACACACTTGCCAAGTCTGGGATTAGAACTCCTACCTAACTAGTCTATCACACTACAGCAATATGCAGTTATGGTATGTGCTACAGAGATTACTGGGCTACAGCCTTCCCAGAGATGCATTTCTAGGTGGATGACATCAGCAGCCTTACCAAAGTAGATCATTTCAATTGTAGGGAGTGTGACTACCCTAAAATGCATTGTTCTCTACACAGACAGACACACACACACTGTTGCCATATCTGGGATTGAAACTCCTACCTAACTAGTTTATCACACTACAACAGTACGCAGTTATGGGACAAGCCATAGGGATTACTAGGTTCCAACTCTCCCAAAGGTGTATTTCACAGTGGATGACCTCAGCAGGCTTGTCATAGTAGGGCTATTGGGAGGGCAGTGTGTGTGCATGGGCCATAACCCATTCATCTAGAGGTTGGCACGCCACATGGCGGGCACACACAGGGTCATATTTCACAGGTATGTGTATACAGCTGCTAGATTACTTCCTTGTACAGTCATGTTGCACAGCTAGCATATGCACAGCATAATCTGTAATGCTGACAGATACCGGTGACTAGTATCTGCAGTGAGTGACATCTGAACCTCATGTGGTTGGGGCCCTTTGGCTGTGTGCTGCGTGGGACAGGCCTGGATGGCTCCTTGTCACATTCACCCTCTTCCACACATCTATGTATGTCTATCTTTGCCTTATTATAGTGTGTTGTCCTTACATATATGTCTGTATTCCTATCCACTGTATGTGCAAGGCATGAGTAGTGCATACTGAGGAGTGTCTGCACTAACATCTGCGACTGCCAGATATGTCTGGTCCACTGGTGTTTGCAAACATGACCTTCATGTGTTTAAGTGTGTGCGCATGCCCAGTATGCCCGTCTGTATTTAATGTGTGGATTGAGTGCAGGTAGTTTGTACTGCAGTACTGACCTTTGTGTTGTACACCTACAGGTAGCATGCTGTTTCTGCAGGGTATCTGTCAATCATTTGGCATTGAATATTACTACATTTCTGCATAGGATGGGGGGGCTCAACTGACTATTTCTCCATTTCTAAACAGGATTGGGGGCACACCTGACTGTTATTACATTACTAGGTAGGATGGTGGGGCACACCTGACTATTTCTACATTTCTACACTGGATTGGGGGGGCACACCTGACTGTTATTACATTACTACATAGGATGGGGGGGCACACCTGACTATTTCTACATTTCTACACAGGATTGGGGGGGGGCAAAACTGACTGTTATCACATTACTACGTAGGATGTGGGAGGGCACACCTGACACTTGTACACATTTGCTATGACTGTACTGGTATGTCAGGTATTCCATTTCATTCTGTATTCTTACCTATCATGCTGACTAGAGGCATACCAGTGTACTACAGATCTTAGCTTTGGTTGCCCTACATATTTATTTATTTTTTTTTATTTTACATTTGTTGACCGGGCTAGTCTGGCTAGATACATGTCCATTTTCAGCAGAGGCCCGAGGAGAAAAGCTCAACTATATACTAGAAGGTAACATAAAAATAGTACAACGGGATGCAAAATTATAAGCATGACAAGAAAATTAGTCCAATGTAGCATACTACGTAGTGTCTGACATACTACATATTAGTGTCTGACTTCCTACCCTTCAGAACTAACACCCACTGCCTGACCTGCTGTAGTCTGTCTGTGTAGGCCTGGGGGGAAGTTACCCATAGCCATCATTCAGAGACCATAGCACAGGCTCTGTTTGGGTTTGCTCACACCTGTCCTGCTGGCTGAGACTGTTGTTGGGTATGTGAACCTCCCTGACTGGCATGTGTGAGTCATATGGACAAATATGTCACCCAGCACATTTCCTGCAGTAGATTTTGTCATCCTGTGCAGTACTGGCTACTGTGGTGACTCCAGTATGTGTTACAGATGTCATGGTGCCACTATGCATGTCTACTTTCTGCTGCCATAACATTCAGCCACCCAGTTCCCTTGCATGCTCACATCCATACCATAGATACAGGTAATCACACTTTCTACTCCATTTGGCAATTGGTAGGTTGATTGACTTACGTTGTGGGTGTGCCAGACTTGCAGATGGTGCTGGAGGGCTGCCTATGTCGGATGCATATAGCACACTCCCTATACATGGTTGAGCACAGCTAGTGTCATGTTTGAAATCCCTTTTACTGTATGCATGAGTCAGAGAGAGGTGTTATTCCCTGGGTCCCTACTGTGTCAGTGTATGTGCTATGCATTGTCTCTTTGCCGCAGCCTTGGCATACTAGGCACGCCTCCATCTGCCTACTGGCGCAGGCTTAGGTTGTTCCTCCTCTGAGTCCCTCTGTGCCTGTGCAGGCCTTGGCATTGGTGGGGGGGGCTGTGTGGCCCTGCCCTGTGATGTTCCTGCTGCAGCTGTTTCCACAGGATCATATTGTGCAGCATAGCACATACCATAACAATTTGGGTACATGTAGCTGGTGAGTACTGCAAGGCTCCACCAGATGTTTCCATACACCAGAACCATAACCTGAGAATCCCAAACACATACTCTATTATAAATGCGGTCTGTTCATGTGCCTCATTATGGCATTCTTGTTCAGGTGTGTGTGCATTTCGAATGGGTGTCACCAGCCATGGCTCCAGTGTGTAACAATCATCCCCCACTAAATAACAGTTGGGGATGACCCCATTGGCAAATCTCTGGTACAGCTGTGTCAGATGCCAAATGTGGGAATTGTGATAGCTTCCAGGGCAGCCAGCACATACATTCATTATAAAGCCCTGGACATCACAGATGACCTGGCAGTTGATGGAGGGGATGCCCCTGCAGTTGATGTAGGCCCTACCCTGATCACCGGGTGGTGCTTTGATGTGTATGTGCGTGCAGTCTACGGCACCCACTACCTCAGGGTATTCTGCTATTTGGTGGAAGACACGCATATTGCTGGCCAACACCTCACAGGTGTTGAGGAAATACACGTGCTCACTGGCATGTGCTGACATGGCGTCCAGGAACTGGTGGAAAACTCTGGATGCTGATGACTGTGAGATCCCCAAGATATCCCCAGTTGAGCTTTGGGAGGTACCTGTGGCTAGTATTCTAAGGCATACACATACCTTAGCATCCACTGAGATGGGTTCCCCTCGGTCAGTTTGGTGTGCCAGGCGTGGCCGGCACAGCTCAACAATTTGCTGTAAGAGGTCCCTGTCCACCCTATAGCACTCCACTATCTCCAGCTCATGTAGCCCCTGGTAGGTTACCCTGAGTCTTTACACTCTTCTCCGTCTCCTCACTGTGGGTTGATCGGCAGCATTCACATTCTCACTACCCTCAGCCTCTTGCACATGTTGTCCTATGTTGCCTGCTGCAGCCCCTCTCATTTTGTAGGTTTCTTTCTTAAAAGTTCCCCACTTGTATACAACGGTGGTGTAGAGTATGGGAAGAACCTGAGGGGAAAGTGTTTGCATAGTTTATAGTAGTGTTCTTGGCTGGGCTGGTCTGCTGCCTGTGTAATTGGCTGATTCTGATACATTTCACCTGCCAGCTATGCTAGTTCTCATTGATTACCTTCCTACTGCTGTTTTCCCTTCCCATTGCCTTCCTGTTTAAGTCCGGTGGTGCGCCGCGCAAACAGAGTGCTCAAATGTACACAGTGCTGCTATTTCCTGGTTTAACTTTTTTTCTTCCTTTAAAACCCATTGCGCGGCGTGCACACCCACTTAGGCAATGTAAACAGTGCTAGGCAGATTCAGACACACCCCCTAGCTTAGCTGTGCTAAGCTAGGAGCAAACCCGAGCCACAGAGCTCCAGTCCACTTACAGTATGCCTGACACACTCACCCATGATGTCAGCTAATTCCTAGGCTTGCACCAAGCTATTCCTACTCTTACACTGTTGGGACCTGACTAGCATGCTGGGGAAAACTGGGATTTACTATCATTCCTCTCATTTGCATAGGATTGCCTGCTAATGCATAGTTACATGTCTCACACTGAGCCTCCCCCCTTAGCAACCACTACTCACTGGCCATGTTGTCTTCTGCCTGCCATTGACTTGCGTGGCAGAATAGTGATTTTAGTCAGAATGCTTAATTAAGGTTTATTTTGTTATTTTCACCGTGATCCCATTTGCGCGCCGCTGCCCTACGCTTAAACAGCCGAGATCGGCTAAAAAAAATAAAAGTTGATTTTTTTTGTGGCTGTTTGCAATGCCAATGGCCTTATACTTGGCCATTGGCATGCTTCCTGATTGATATGCAACCTTTATTTGGAGCTGTCACAGCTCTGTTTTGGATTTTGCAGAAATGTACTCGGTTACTGAGTACATTTCTGCAAATTGCACTAGCCCTGCATGGCCGGTTGCAAACTTCCTGGATCGCAAATTCACCTAATTTGCATGGCTTTTTCCTGCAAATGGGGTGATTTGCATACAGGGGCTTAGTCCTTGCAGGACTAGTGCAGGTACGCTCATGCACGCCTATGCAGGCTGTTCCTGAATCGCACGGCAGACATATTGCCTGCTGGAGCTTCGGCACTAATCCTGCACGCCGTGCAGGACATAGAGAATCCAGGGGTCAGTGTACACGATCTGTATTCAAGACCATCCCTACCACATTTTTTGTGCTTTCCAGTCACTGTGAAAGATTATACTAATCATAAATATAATCTACATTTTGTGGTAACCTTTATGAATACCTTAAGTATTTAAAGCTGCTAGAAAATCAGTAGAAAAACTAAAATTAGGTGGCAGAAGGTGTGAGTTATGCTTGTGTGGTCTATTCAAGCAGAACAGTGTACACTTTAATGAATCTCATGGTTAATTTTTATCTTTGATTTTATATTAAAGTGAACATACATTGCATTCTGTTAAGTACTGTTTAAATTACATTATATGTTATTTGTTTAGTAATTTCATAAAACTGAATGTCTTAATATTGAAAATCTCTCATTTCAGTTCAGTACCTCATCAGCTATAAATTCCCAGGATGAAGGTAGAACCTTCTCCCAGACCTCTTTCTACACAATTAACACAATTTATGCAGTAACATTAATTCTGTAACATACACATTTAAGGAAAAGGTATCACTTATGTAACATTTCCTATCTCACATACAGTTTTGACATGCATTATCACCTTTGACAACCAGTTCATAACATCCAGCACCCATTCCAGTTCAACTTTTATACAGCCTATTTTGTTCCATAGTATAGGCTGCTTTACCGTACTATGTCTAAACAGAAGAAATTCTACTCAACTTACAGATCTTCAAAATGTTTTAAAATTATTCAAAGCATATTTTGTCTCACTTTGCCACTCTATTTCAGCAGAAGCTATAGATGCTACTGCTGTCTTATTTTCATTGCACAGTGGCTCATAGTCTCTAATTGCCATCAAGGTTTCCAGGGAGTTCACAGATGTCTTGCATCCATTTGGAAAATAAACCCTAAAAACAACTTTGTAGAACAAAAAGATGCTAAGTTTCTTACTTTACACTCTCTCTATACTGGAATTCAAAAACTCTGCTCTCTGACATGGATTAGCAACACAGTTATCAAGAAAATATTTATTTACAACTTTATGTTAATCACTCATTTAACAAAGTTATAACAAAATCATTTTTTTAATAATAAAGAATCAAAATCTGCCTGGGAGGTATCACTCTTAACTCAAAATGAAAAGTCTAAGCACCCCCAGTTTTTTATCTGGCTAATATGTAATTCAGTCCAAAAAGCACATTCATGACCTTTTCCTATCTCTGGCATAATTTTCCACCTTGCTGTATCTTCATGACCCACTTACTTCCAATTAAGTACTGCCAAGACAGCAAACAATTGCATGTACTGCTCTTTTAACTTATTTTCTTTCTATATCGCCTTAATACTATCAATATAGACTTCCTATCTCTCGTCTGCTTCCACAATACATTTATCAAGTCTCATGTTTGCTTTCTTTTTTCCTCTTTCAAATATCATTATGATCTGTTCTCATAGTGCCTTCATAGTCATCTCATGAATCACAGGACGTTGACGGCTAGTGAGTCTTGTGATCATCACACCTTGCTAGTTCCCACAATAAACTGTATCTCTCCTAACACGGAGACCAAGACCATCAAGGCCACAGTGATTTTATTAATACATATCCAATTATTCAGGTCCCATTTGAAGGAAGATAGTGTATCTCACTGCTTTATCTTCGGGAGGGGGGGGGGGTCATTCCAGATGTGAGACAGATGCTAAATAATGAACCTGCCTCTCTCTGTCTTATCTTACTGGTCTGCTGAAACTGAATTACATCACTTGTTCTGGAATTTTGTGGGATCCCTTGATATGTGAAGGTACAAGTGGTCCTGTACTGCTAGGTCCCTGATTGCTCAGAAGGCAAGGCAAAGGTCTTCTTTGAGGAGTCTATAAGATGCAGAATAAAGCTATTATCTTTCTATTCTTTTCTGGTAGCTTAGGAATTTTATACATGTGATCATCTTTGTTAGAAACTTCTCAAGAATTTCCACCTGTTTGATATGTCGGGATACATACATCCCAGTGGGGGCATTTGTTCTAAAACTGATCCAATCTGCACTGGATAAAAAGGGGCAATAACCCCTTTTGATCTGGATGACATTCACTTTGTTGCTCAGCTACACCAAGCAGAAGGAATTCCTGACTACCATTGCATTAGGGTGATAATCTGAGAGGGCATTTTCAAACCTGGTTCTTAGGTTTCTAACTATGTTTTCATTTTGAAGTGGGGTATTGCCGATGCTATATGCTGGGGTGATGATTTGCCTGCCAAATGCAACTTTTTTTAGCATCATGCTAAAGGACTATAAGCTTAGAGGAAGATCTGACAATGACTCCCAGTTTGCAACCATCCACAAATAGCTCAGAAAAGTAAAGACCAAGCAAAGGTGGTCCCAACATTGAGCCCTGTGGGACACCATTGCTCACCCTCATTCTCTCTAATGCTGTCCCTGCCACTTTCACTAAATGAATCCTTAGCCATCCAATTTACTACATGGGGCTCTATTTGGAATACATTTAGTTAATTAATTATGTTAGATGGGGCATGGTGTCAAACACCTTAATTAAATCATGGTAAGCTGTATGTACACTGTGACTGCTGTCAACAGCTTCTGTCACCTTTTCAAAGAAGTTTACCAGGTTCATTAGAAAGGATCTACCTTTTATAATACCAAACCCCTGCAGATCTAGCCTGATGGGATTTATAATGTCAATGTTACTCAAGTCTGTTATAATATACTTCAGGCCTAACAAATGAGGCAACTAAACTTCAAGTCAGCACTCCAAATAACTGATGAAAGCAGCAACACTCACATTAGAGCAGGGGTGTTCAACCTTTTGGTTTGCTAAGGCCGCATTGAGTGAACAGAAATTGTCTTGGGGCTGCATATAAAATATATCATATAGTTAACTCTTTCGCTGCCTGGCTGTACTGTAAGTGAAGTTGAACAATAAATAAATGTAATAAATACCTAATATTTGCCTTAAAAAATCAAATTCTCATTCTAATTCTAATTCTCTAATCTAACAGTTAACTCCAATATCTTAGTTAATATATATATATATATATATATATATATATATATATATATATATATATATATATATATATTTATTTATTTACAAATAAACAGATATTCACTACAGCACTAGCATTTGTCACTGGGAAAACCACTCCAGCAGTCCAACTACGTAAAATGTCAACATTAGCAGTAATATTATAATGCACAAAAATAAGCCAACAAATTTGCAATAAAGTAAAGAATTCACATTACTGACTTAATAAAACAGTTCTAAATAAGCTACAAGAGGGTCTCACCCAAACAAATGACTGGTGCCAGAAACATGGCCTTAAGCTAAATGCCAAAAATGCATCATCATCCCCTTTGGGGAGAGTGATGTCCCCACAAATTATCACATTAATAAATGTTGTAAGCACGCAATCAGTTGTGAGGTGATTGGGCATCCAGGTTGCTAGAAACCTGACTTTTGACCTCCATGTTGTCTCCGTTATAATGAAAGCTTTTTACATGGCCCACCTCATTTGTAAGGGTATCTCATTCAGGGACAAGGAGGTCATAACATCCCTGTATTCTTCCTTTATAAGAGCCATTACTGAGTGCAAAGCCCCTTTTGGCATGTGCCTCAGCAAAACACCCTGCCAAAAGAGACTATAACCATTTCTGACAAAAAAGGTCGAAGGACTAAGTTCACTTACTTATCCAAACAGACTAAAAAGCTTCTTGCTTTCCTGTCTGTCACTGGCCTTTATAAATTTCATTACTGGCTTGCTTTCCAGGCTAAGAAAGATCCTGCCTTAAGAGAATTACTTCACCTCAGAACTACTGGTGATAATTAAAATGCTCACTACAAAGACCACAGCTTTCACTGCAACATAAACAAGCCACTCTGTATGGACAGGTTCTTGACACAAAAACTTCAACTTCTGTAAAAAGCTCCTCTTATTATCAAACAATGTAATTCAGCAACACAACTGGATGGATAGCAATAAATGTACCCATTGAGCAAGTAGCATAGCCTTCATCAAACCAGATGGAAAATTCACATACTAAACTTTCCTAGCTGGATGGCTAAGATCTAATATTGGTTACTCAAGTCTACTTGCCCAAGAAGAGGAGCCTATTTAACTAAAAATTCCATTTACAAAAATATATACAGTAAACACATTAAATCTCTCTCACTTTCACACACTCACACTCACAAAAGGAACCCCAACATCTAAAATAGGCAACCTCAGTAATCACATGACACACACTCACTGAATGAAATTGTCTGAAAGTAAAAATATCTGAAAAAAAATTCATACTAGAGATGGACTCATCCATCCAGTTTCCCACCACCAAAAGGACCATCAATAAATTAGCAAACAACTTCTTCTTTTGGCTGCTCCCGTCAGGGGTCGCCAAAGCAAATCAACTGTTTGCATGTCTTCCTGTCTTCAGCATCTAGCTCTGTCACACCAACCACCTGCATGTCCTCTCTCACCACATCCATAAACCTTATCTTAGGCTTATCTTTTCCTGTTACCTGGTAGCTTCATCCTTAGCATCTTTTTCCCAATATACTCTGCATCCCTCCTCAGCACATGTCCAAACCAACGTAATCTTGCCTCTCTGGCTTTGTCTCCAAACCTTCCAACCTGGGCTGACCCTCTAATATACTTATTCCTAATCCTGTCCATCCTCATCACACCCAGTGCAAATCTTAACATCTTCAACTCTGCCACGTCAAGCTCTGACTCCTGCCTTTTTGTCAGTGCCACTGTCTCCAACCCATACAACATAGCTGGTCTCACAACGCTCTTGTCTACCCACCATTACTCTGAATTATTGATCCCAAGTATTTAAACTCATCCACCTTCACCACCTCCACTCCCTGCATCCTCACCATTCCTATATCCTTCCTCTCATTCACACACATATATTCTGACTTAGTCCTGCTGACCTTCATTCCTCTTCTTTCTAGAGCACATCTCCACCTCTGCAGGGTCTCCTCTACCTGTTCCCTGCTCTCTCTACAGATCACAATGTCATCTACAAACATCATAGTCCACGGGGACTCCTGTCTGATCTCGTCTGTCAACCTGTCCATCACCATTACAAATAAGAAAGGGCTCAGAGCTGAACCTTGATGTAATCCCACCTCCACCTTAAACACATCCGTCACTCCCACCGCAGACCTCACCGCTGTCACACTACCCTCATACATATCCTGTACCACTCTTACATACTTCTCTGACACTCCCGACTTCGTCATACAATACCACAACTCCTCTCTAGGCACCCTGTCATATGCTTTCTCTAAATCCACAAAGACACAATGCAACTCCTACTGACATTCTCTGTACTTCTCCATCAACACTCTCAAAGCAAACATCACATCTGTAGTGCTCTTTCCTGGCATGAAACCATACTGCTGTTCACTAATCATCACATCCCTTCTTAACCTAGCTTCCACTACTCTTTCCCATTACTTCATGCTGTGACTGATTAATTTAATCCCTCTGTAGTTACTACAGCTCTGCACATCACCCTTATTCTTAAAAATCGGTACCAAAACACTCCATTCCTCAGGCATCCTCTCACTTTCCAAGATTTCATTAAACAATCTAGTTAAAAACTCCACTTCCATTTCACCTAAACATCTCCATGCTTCCACAGGTATGTCATCTGGACCAACAGCCTTTCCATTCTTCATCCTCTTCATAGCTATCCTTACTTCCTCCTTGCTAATCCGTTGCACTTCATGATTCACTATCCGCACATCATCCAACCTTCTCCCCCTCTCATTCTCTTCTTTCATCAACCCCTCAAAGTACTCTTTCCATCTGCTCAACACATTCTCCTCGCTTGTATGTTTCCCTCATTATCCTTTATCACCCTTACCTGCTGCACATCTTTACTAGCTCGGTCCCTCTGTCCAGCCAATCGGTACAGGTCTTTTTCTCCCTCCTTAGTGTCCAACCTTTTATACAACTCTTCATACGCCTTATCCTTAGCCTTCGCCACCTCTCTCTTTGCCATGCACCTCATCTCCTTATACTCCTGTCTACTTTCTTCATCTCTCTGACAATCCCACTTCTTCTTCGCCAACCTCTTTCTCTGTATACTCTCCTGTACTTCTTCATTCCACCACCAGTTCTCCTTGTCCTCCTTCCTCTTTCCAGATGTCAAACCAAGCACCCTTCTAGCCATCTCTCTTACTAGCTCAGCTGTAGTTACCCAGCTATTCAGTAACTCTTCGCTGCCACCCAGTGCCTGTCTTAACTCTTCCCTGAACATCACCTCACAATTACCATTTTTCAATTTCCAACATTTGATCCTTGGTGCTGCCCTCACACTCATCCTCCTCTTCTTGATCACCAATGTCATCCTACAAACCACCATCCTATGCTGCCTAACTACACTTTTCCCTGCCACCACTTTACAGTCTCCAATCTCCTTCAGACTGACCCTTCTACATAAGATATAATCCACCTATTAGCAAACAACTGCTCAGTGAAAAGTAAATCAATAAGAAATCCATAAACTCTCTAAGATCATACTACATACTGGAGTAAACATATAACTTCCCTCCAATCTAAAGCCATTTGACATTCAGACATTTTATTTTGTGCAGAAGGTATTCACAGACTGACAGTTTACTGAGCTGTCACATTAGCACTCTATGCTTACATCCGAACCAATGAAGCATACTTGTCAATTCCAAAAGAATTAAAGTAGCTTCATAAGAAGGTTATTTGCAAGGTTACATGGCAGTTTATATTGGAAATAAGCAAAGATATTAAAAAGGCTCTATTTCTCGTAATTATGCTGAAATGTCTTCCAAGATAAAATACAACCTTCTGATTTAGTATGGAACCATACCTTTCAACCTTAGAGCAAGAAATCTGGAGAAAGAGAAAATAAAAGTGGGACACAGGCCCATAAATAGTTATGCATCATAGACACCATTGAAACAATCATAGCTGCAAACATTATACATCAGTTATAATCTTTCTATCCCATCATTGTCAGTTAAGCATTACATGGCTCATTCAATCCTGCCTTCTTTTGCAACAAAGAAAACCATGCTTTGAAATGACAAATGCATTAAAAATAATAAATAAAACACATTGCATCCACATCCTGCAACTTCCTGCAAACAACCACAGAGCTTTCACTGAAACTAGGTCTGCTTATTTCCCAGGAATGATAGCTCTCCCTAATTAAGTCTAATGGGATACAATCTACCAGGATCTGGACTACCTGAAATAAATTAAATTATGGCCTGTAAATTTCAAGTGCACTTTGTTTAATGAAACTATATTTCTAAGCCCACTTACTGTATTTTTTCAGTAACATCCCAATTTCCATTTCCAGGTCACTTTACAAGACATTGGCAGTGGTAGACTTGGCATCTGTCAGATCTCTACAAGACCACACTCATACTGCTAGCATTGTCCATTAAATATAAATGTCCATCCACTGTAAACAGCAAGAAGCTATGTCTTAAAAAAATCTACTTTTGGCATGCCTAGTACCCAAGTATCAGGTTTTGAAACAAAGAAACACATTCTCCATAGTCAGTAAGTCTCTGTCTTTAATAATCATCTACCTTTGCAGCCCTCCCAACATAGAAACACACACATACACACTAAAACCCACAACATTTAAAAAATGACATTGTGCCCGCCTCATTTGTCAGTA
The DNA here is from genome assembly GCF_019279795.1 of Protopterus annectens. Lineage (NCBI taxonomy): Eukaryota > Metazoa > Chordata > Ceratodontiformes > Protopteridae > Protopterus > Protopterus annectens. The sequence continues at coordinate 1,019,416,918 of NC_056748.1, read as the reverse complement.
TTGATGATCCACCAAAGCTATACTTATTGTTATCCAATCTGTCACTGCTTAGAACCCACCAATGACAAAACAGTACTGGGTGCTTTTTTGTTTGTCAGAAAAAAACAATTAAACTTTATATGCTACAGTCCCACAAAGTCAATCCACTACTGACCCATTAAGTCTAGGCTGCTGTCTCATTCTTACTCCCTGGAACTGCATTACCTTGGATGACTAATTTTATTTCCTAAGCAAAAGACCAAATTGGAAGATGAAGCGAAAATCCATACAGTTGAAAGGTATGATTTCATATTCAATATAACTCGCTGTCAGGAAAACCACAATTTAATGAAAGTCTAATTTTAATGTACGATATATTTGTGAGCTAACTAATTTGTGTTCAGTAGGTAGGTAGATTAATCATCATTAGCCTCTTTGTGCATGTGTCTCTCTCTGTCTCTGTCATGCACGCGTGTACACACACACACACACACACACACACACACACACACACACACACACACACACACACACACACACACACACTCTTCTTCTACTTTCACATACACAAACATTCTGTTTTCATGCATGTACTCACTCACTCTGTACTTACATATTAACAAAGGTAAGTGCTGTCTTTTTCAAAGGCAATGGCGGCAAATACATACACAAGTCCCTCTTCAGCGAGAACACACACACACTGATTCTTTGGAATGAAATAAAGGCAGCAACACAGAAATCCTTCTTTGGTGCAAAAAAATCAGTACTAGAAGAATGCTTTGGTGCATGCGCACACTGACAGAGTTATAGGTCACGGGCATGAAAAACACAAAACAAAAAAAGTGTTTTGGGGCATGCGTATATCGATGTTGCAGTTAAAGGTCGGGGGCCACATGGAAGAGCTCTGAGGGCTGCATGTGGCCCGCAGGCCGCAGTCTGCATTAGAGTATCAGTGGTCATGAGGGATGGTCCCAGTGCAGACCAGTTTCAATGCTTAATACATCTTTATCAGTGTATATTGTAGTTTTGTTCAGAATTTTTGTGATAAGAGGTTGACATGTATATTCTACACTGCTTCAAAAAGTTTCCCTGAAATGGACCATTTGATTACTAAATGGAGATCAGTTCACTGATGGTAAACTAAATTCTCATAGCAAAAAAATATATATTTAGCAATGATGAAATTAGAAGTGAATTTGCCATCATTAATATTGTGGTGGTAAGATCATTGAAAAAGTTCTGAAAAGACTGCAGACAGGCAGACACATGCGCAGACACACACACACACACACACACACACACACACACACACACACACACACACACACACACACACACACACACACACACACACACACACACACACACACACACACACACACACACACACACACACACGCACGCACACATGCAAGCTTCACCAACATATTATATATGTGTTGTAATGGATATAATATGCACATACACGCATACTATGCCAGCCTAACACTTCCTCTGAACCCTTTCAGGGTAGAGGTCACTGATCATGGGGAAAACTGTCATCACTGAATGACTTGTCATTAATTATTGCTATATTCCTTTCCTTCATTGTCCTATTTATAAGTGTCTTCACACTTTCAGGAATGTTAATTAATAAACCCAAAGGGTACGGAACAGGAGTTGTGTAGTGCATGTGTGAATTGTAGAGCAGTAGTGAAAAAGACCAACACTTTAAATTCTTGCATTCCATCCAAGATAAATTACAAAAATGTTCAAATCAGAAGGATGGAAACATAACACTGACAGTGGTTTAGGGACAATATTTAATACAAATCATCAACCTCGTTTTTCATGTTTTCTACATGGGATTTGGGTGTTATGTCAATTGTCGCCATCTTCCTTGATTCAGTGCCATGCTCTTATCTTCTTCAAAAGTCATGCTTAACTGTCCCAAGACTTCTCTCACACAATCCATCTCCCTCTTTGCTGGATGTCCTTAATTCCTCTTCCTTTCTTTCTGTCTATCTGAAATCTTCTTCACCAGATTGTCTTCTGCTTTTCTGCACATGTGCCCAAACCACTGTAATCTGTTTACCTTCTTTAAAACTGGAGCTACTTTGGCTTCTGCTCTTATGACATTTCTTTGTCTGTCTCACAGTGTGCATTATTCCACCCTTCTCAGGCACTTCATCTCCATCACCTCTAACTTCCTCAACTGCTCTGTATCTAATGCAAAATTTGTGTCTATAATATTAACAGTGTACAAATTTTACATAATCAGTGATCCTAATTTTCTCTTCATTGTAACTTTCATTATTTCCATGTCAGTACACTGATGTTTTTCACTCACTGTTATAGCAGCATATCTATCCAATGCATTACTTTAATTGTACCAATGTTTATTTTAGCAAAATACTGAAGATGTATTATTGACTAAATTTCTTGCCTTTAAGCCTCATCATGGCTAAAAAAACATAACTGGATCTGTTTATCTAATAATTAACATATGAAAAACAAACAAATAATACAATAATTATCTCTGAGGCTGCTGCATATGGGGGAAAGGAACATTTCCTCAAATACATTATCACATATTATTACATTTTCCAGAGATTGTACATAACGCACATATAATAACCAAAACAAAAAGCATCAAAAGGCATGTAGTAAAATAAATAAATAAATAAAGATATACTACACTACTCATCAAATACACCCAGCCATCAAACCAGCACGTTCTGAATAATCACGTAATACCACATTAAAAAAAAGGTATTGACATGGGGGGCTTCACCGCTACATCCTCCATACCCCCCTAACTTATATAAACTAACATAACAGTTGCACAGCCAAAACATTTTTTGCAACTGTTAAGTACTAAGAATGTCCTGCAAAAAATAAAGACTCCTTATAAAAGAGCAGCTGTTGCACACTTGAAGCCTACAAAACAAATGTACAGTAAGAAGAACTTCCAAACATGATGCAGTAACCCCACATTTCAGACAAAATTTAACAAATGCATTTCACTAATTACTGCCTTAGCTAACATGGTTGTTTAACCAAATGTGTCACACTATTCTACATTTGACATAAACATACACCACATATATAAATAAAAAAAAACAATAAGCAGGATTGAATACAGCATGAAAGGAAAGGGAGATTTTGGAAAGGCCAAAGATTTGAGAGCTGATAGATAATGGGAATTTTGGGAAATAATATAAGAGATAAAGATGGTAGTGTGTTGGGTAGTCAGATAAAAAGGGCAAAGTGGAAAAGAGGTGGCAGAAGCAGGTTAGCATTCAGGAAAAGGAAGAGCAGAGGAAGGCACATAACTTGGGAAGAGGTTCAGAGGAGTATATGCAAGTGGATTGACATGGAAGTAGATAAAGAGAGAAAGTCACAGAGGCAGCCACAAAAACAATGGATGGGAGAATCAAGCTAAAGTGGAATTACATGGGAAACTAATAGAGAAAATAAATGACAGGGAAAAAGAGTCAGATGCTATTTAACAGGAGCCAACACCTCTCTCAAGTGAGTGTTGGCATAGTGTGGCACTCAGACAGAAAGGGTGAAAACAAGAGAGCAGTGGTCAGGGCTTGTATGAAGAGTACAGTAGGGATATGGAAAAGATTAAGAGCAACAGAGAAAGGGGATCAACCATGGTAGATTATGCAGAAAGTGGAGTATGGTGTAATTGCTGATGGAAAGTTTGAAGATAGGAAGGGCAATGACATAATAGGAAGTGAAGATGAGAGATGGAAATTTATGGGGAACAGAGAAGAGAGTTTTGATGATGGAAACTCAGTCTCCAAGGGGATTAAGAGCCTTATAACAAAAGATAAAAGACAGAGACCAGGTCTCAGGGCTTAGAAAGACATTGCAGGATCTGGGCACTAATTAGGAGGGTCAGATGCATGTTGTGGTGTCTACAGGTACTAATGTCCTACCAGAAGTAACAACTTTAACAGGCAAATTATGATTACGCAGACAGACACAAGGATAGAGGTCTGTATGCAATATTTTTTATAAAGAAAGGGTTGAATACTAGTGGAACAGTACAGTGCACTGAGTCTTCATCATATCAAGGAAGGAGGACAAATAGATTTAGGAAAAATAAATATGTGGGGTAGAAAGAAAATTGTTATAATTATGCTTTCTGTAGCCCTGAGTACTCTGTCCCAGCCCATTCTGAATCTGCCTGTAACAGACTGAAATTCTGATCATTTTGGTAAAGAAACAGAGGAAGATGTCTTAGGCTCATATGGGATTCAGTCAATAGTTCTTGCACATTCTAGAAATAATACAATTAGAGACCTTATCATAACCAGGAATAAGGAACCATCTATGTAAATATACCATTAGCAGGCAGTGATCATGCTACTATGTAAATGAAACTAAGAGGAAATGGTAAGAAAATAAATTCAGAGACAGTGGTGTGACATGTTAGGGGAGTAGATTATGCTGAATGGGGGTGGGGGGTCATCTATGGTTTAGGGAACTGAAGGCAAGCAGAGGGGAGTGAGAAAACTATAGGAATGGGTTAGGGACAGAGAACTCAGGGCTACAGAAACTATTTTGATGAAAAGGTAAAAAAATGGAAAAAGAAGTGAAGGCCAATGTGTCTACACAGGCCTGGGATTAGCAATTATGGCATGAAATATACAGCACAAAAGGTGGCAGGGAGTGCAGAGGTAGAACAATGCCAGTCAAGGTGGCAAGCAGACACACAGACAAATAAGTGAGAACAAGACTAAAGGGATTGTAGCACAATGTATACAGAAGAGAGGGAAATTATTGTTTTATATGTATAGCAGGAAAGAGGACAAAAAGAGCAGACGTGGCCAAAGTTAACATGTATCATAGTGAGATCACAGAAGAAAGAGAAAAGAGAGACATACTCTATGAATACTAGACTTCTCTGCCATAATGGGACAGATTAAGGGCAGAATGGGGAATGCAATAGACAGACACAGAGATAGAGATGGAGGAGGTGGATAAGGAACTGGGTGCCCCAAGGGAAGGTATGTGACACAGACCAAACAGGCTACCTCCCAAGAATCTCAAGAGTCTGATAAAGGAAAGCATTGCTTTTCCCACAGACTTAAACTCAATGGAAATCCAGAAAAACAGCTAACAAAAATAAAGCAATGGTAATGTAAAATGGAAAAAGGTTTAACATTACTTTCATTCTCCTCAGCAAGTTCAAGGAAGTTACAAAAAGAGATTTAATATGGTTCTCATAGTCCCGGGTTTTACACCTGTGCACTGGTATCTGAAGAGCACCACTATGTCATTATGCAAATACACTAAGTGCAAGTCATTCACACTCACTAAGGAAATGTAAAGGCACTTTGGTACACTCACCTACATGTGGCTAAAGCATAAAGTACATGAAGATAAGCATTAGGTATATGGGAAGGCTATGTGAAAGCCTTAGGTTTTGTATAACTTGGTATATAGACAGATATTGTGGACAAACGTGGCTATGTGCAGTCATGCTTGAAAGACTTAGGGCAAGCAGTGGACTCCACAACTTTTATTATTAATATTTGTTATTTATTTATTTATTGATTGATTTGTTGATTGACATTTATTAACCGGGTTAGTCCAGCTGGGTTTTTGGCCCATTTTTAGTGGAGACCCGTGGAGAAAAGCTCCAAGTGCAGACAGTTTTCAAAAATAAAATACAACAATATTTACAGTAACAAATGATAACAAATGGAGTTATACAATCTGATAAAAATGCAAAGCAAAAGTATGCACACGTATTGTAATTGAGCAGTTTTGAATATTTACATATTTACAAACATGAGTTTGATCCATCAGATATGATGCATACATCAGAAAAGAGGTTTCATCCAGTACAGGGTTTGCTGTTCTTGGGAGGGGAACTTATTGAGCTGAGGTAAATCAAGAGTGGAGAGGGGGAGGTCAAGTTGGGCTTTGCAAGAACAGATTTTGGAGTTGAGTAGGTGGAGCTTGACTTTTTCCTTAAAGTGTGCTGGGTGAATAGAGGAGCATATGTCTCTAGGAAGATTGTTCCAAGTCTGGGCTATGGAGTATTTATATAAGAGTTTGCCTACTGCTTTTTTTGATTGGTAGGTATGTAGCAGTTGCTGATTTGAGGTACGGAGAGTACAAGAAGGAGTGCTGGTAGAAATGAAGGAAGAGGGAGCAGGACAATATTAAGGTTTGTAGAGAATAGAGTGTAACATTTGAAGTTGCGTTAGCAACACTAAGTGGGGGAATTCCAGCCAGTTTAGGGATGTAAGGACTACACAGTGGTGTGTATTATATGGAGAGTTAGTGATAAATCTAGCAATCTTATGGTAAGTTTGTTGAAGTTTGTTTCAGGTTTAATAACTGTGTTATTAGAAGAAGAGCTAGAGAAGGAGGATTTGTGGTGGGAAAGTGAGTGGGCGAGGAATAGTAAGAGTTTGATCTTTTTAGTGTTGAGGATGAGTAGGTTATCAGTTAGCCACTGTTCGGTAGATAAAAAGGCTTGTTGAGAAAGAGTATGAAGCTCAAAGATGTTATCAGAAATGGAGATGAGGGTTGAACCGTCAGCATATTGTATGAGGGAGGATAGTTTACCAGATGTGTAGAGGTCATTGGTGCAGATATTGAACAGGAGAGGTCCCAGGATAGAGCCCTGGGGATCCCCTGTTGGGACAGGTAAGAATGGAGAAGAGGAAGACAGCCATTTAACAGACTGATGACTACTAGATAAGTACATTGAGAACCAGGTAAGGATGGAGGATGATAAGTTAAGACTAGCAAGTTTAGATAGTCGTAGGGGATGGGAGACTACATCAAATGCCTTAGAGAGGTCTAAGAAGAGACAAGAGATGAGCTTTTTGTTATCTAGGGCCTCAGCAATGGTATGGGTAAAGGAGAGGAGGGCTGTAGTTGTGCTGTGTTTGAGACAGAAACCTTGTTGCGTGGGTGTGACATGGTTGTATTGGAGTAGGTATTTAAGAAGTTGTGAATGAATGCCTTTTTCGAGGATTTTAGATAGCTTTAAGATGGTAGTTGTATGGGTCAGTGGAGTTGCCACTTTTGTGTAGGGGAATAGTAAAAAAGGATTTCCACAGGGTAGGTATGGTGGATTCCTGAATGGACCTGTTTATTAGAATAGACACTGGGAAAGCTATACAGTCAGCAGCTAATTTGAGGAAGACTGGAAGTAAATTATCAGTGGATGGGGAGGAAGGTTTGAGCTTCAGCAGAAGAGATCGGATGTAAGAAGTAGTAACAGGTTGAATGGAGAAAGGTTGGGAGGGTGTAGGTTGGGGAGTAGTATTCCCATTTGAAGGTAAGAGAGCCTGGAAAGTACTGATGAAGTGTGTATTAAGTAGTGTAGCTGTTTCAAAGTTGGATGTATTTGGGTAAGGAGAGGGGTTTGAGGGGCGGCCAGGAGAAAGAGTTTTATTTATGATTGGCCAGAACTTCTGAGGGTTGGATTTGCTATTTAGTTGATCAGAGTTAAAGAAAGACTTTTTGTCAAAACAAATTTGTTTCTTAGTTAGATTACTGAGATGTTGATAGTTGCGAACCAAGGGTAATTGTTTAGATTTGTTCCAAGCTTTCCACGCTTTATCTCTCTGGAGCATAAGGGATCTAGTATCTTTGGAAAGCCAGGGAGTGTAGTTTGATTTTATTCTAACCTTTCTAGAGGGAGCAAGGGAGTTAAGGGTATTCAAGAAGATGTTATTGAAACTGTTTACAGCATCATCTAAAGGGATTTGCTTCAGGAAAGACCAGTCAGTGGAAGATAGAACAGAGTTGAATGTGGTTACATTGAAGTTAGAAAGTTTACGGCAGTCTCTATACAGGCTAGGTTTGGGAGATTGGGAGGTGAATCTAAGGACAGAGGTGGGTTAGTGGTCACTAAGGTGGCCTGGTAGAGTAGTAGGGTTTTGATACAGGTTTGGAGAGTTAGTGATGTTAGAGCGAAAAAGGTAATTCATAACAAAGAGGGTAATACCACAGGAATACAACAAGAGGGTTATGTTCGAGGAGGTGGGAGAAGAGAGATACTATGTTTTTGTTGGGGGATAGACCCTCCTATTTTTTTTTTACATAAGAGGGTATTGTTGGTGGGAAGTAGGTAAGAGGGTGTAAGAGAATACATAAGGGAAAGAAGGGGGTTAAAGAAGAGTGGTGCCCAACAACAGTCCCCAGTCTACAAGGATTCTAATGTTTCCAATGTCAGATGGTGTTGCAGTGGAGGACACTGAGGTTGAGGGTGCAGGGCCTATGGTGGTGCTTTGGTCTCCACCAATGGGACAGTTTGTCTCCCACCTTCTGAAGAGAAGCCTTGATTGGCTAAAGAATTCTGTCAATGACCTGTTCCACCACATCCTCAACCAAATCCTGAAGCCCTCATTCAGTGAGGCTTTCGAGGCTGCCACATGCCAGGGTGCCTACTGGACTGATGCCACTGCTCCAATTCTGTGAGGATGTCCTTGGACAAGCAGAGGGTGAATGGTTCCTAAACTGGAAGGTATGTGGCTGGGATGCTCCTGAAAAATTCGGATTTGTAAAGAAATTAGGAAAAATGGGAGAGAAATAAAATAAGAGAAGAACAAAGGAATGCATAATTAAAATAAAGAAAAAGAAAGGGGGACAAAGAAGAAATGCAAACAATAAGTTCACTCATATTAAACAATGTTCAATGTATTATTATCAATTGATTTTATTTTTAATAAATCATTATTGAACTAAAATAAAATATATGGAATGTGCATGGGAGTATTGTTATCAAGTGGTGGGGTTTACATTTGTACTCTACTGGTAAAAACATAAGAAATAATAATAATATATATTTGAGCCTGATATGCATTTAGTTGCAATATTTTTCTGAAAGCAGTTTAGCCCTTATATTATCATTACCATCCTTTTATTTATTTATTTTTATTTATTTGTCATTTGTTAACCGGGTTGGCCCAACTTGGCCAAGTGGCCCATTTTCAGTGGAGACCTGGGGAGAAAAGCTCAAGTTACAAATTTACAGTAAGTTTTATATTAACATTCAGAGATAGCAGAGCAAGTTACAATAGAAGCGTACAATAAAAAGCTTGCGACAAGTACATGACAATATTCAAGTAGTATACTAGTATTACAGTTACAAACAAATTTACAGTAAGTTTTATATTAACATTCAGAGATAGCAGAGCAAGTTACAATAGAAGCGTACAATAAAAAGCTTGAGACAAGTACATGACAATGAACAAGTAGCATACCAATCTCACTTTTCAACAGAGATTAGTAAAAATTGATATGTACATTAAAAGAGGCCTAGATGAAAAATTTTGAGGGGTGGATTAGTCAGGTGAACATATAGCAAGTTAGAATCTAAAAAGGGATGGAATTATTGTACAGTACTGGTATATGGGGGGGTTAAGTTGGGTCATGACATGGGCATGTCTTGGTATTACGTAGGATAAGTTCGATTTATTTTTTAAAGTGTAATGGCTGGGCAATGGAGCATATCTGTAAAGGAAGTTTGTTCCAAGCTCGGGCTACTGAGCATTTATGTAGAAGTTTGCCCACATTTTTCTTTGGCTGGTAGACATCTAGAAACTGCTTGTTAGAGGTACGGAGGGTCCAAGATGGTGAACAGGTGGATACCAGGGAGGGGAAAGATGGGCAGGAAGGTGGTTTATACAGTATAGAGTGTGTTATTTGGAATTGTGATAGGAGTTGTTGGGGGAGCTCAAGCCACTGAAGAGAGTTTAGTGCAAGGCAGTGGTGAGAGTTGTAAGGAGAGCTCATAATGAATCTGACTGCTTTGTGGTATGCTTGTCCAAGTTTGGTCAAGGTTGTGGCCTGAATGTTTGTTAGAACTGGGGCAGTGTATAGAAGTATAGAAGGGAGGGGAGGAGGAATACCTGTGCCAGGGAGAGTCTGGCATTGGGAGTTAAACATTTTGTGTTACAATATAGCAAGCCTAGTTTCTGGTTAGTTCTTTTTATACATTGGAGTATGTGTAGGTTTAATTTGAGTTCATCATCAATTATGACACCTATGAACTTTGTGTTTTGTTCAGGTATTATGATAGTGTTATTGGAGGAAGTTATAGCAAAGATGGATTTATGGTGGAACAGGGAACGGGGAAGAAAGAGCAAGAGTTTGGTCTTTTTAGGGTTAAGGATGAGAAGATTTTCAGACAGCCACTTTTCAGTGGATAGAAAAGTCTATTGGTGAGGGTATGATGTTCAGAGATAGAAATGAGAGTTGAGTCATCTGCATATTGGATGAGGGAGGATTGATTATAGGATGTGTGAAGGTCATTTGTGAAAATGTTTAATAGTAGGGGTCCCAAGATGGAACTTTGAGGGACTCCAGTTGGCACAGAAATAAAGGGAGAGCAGGATGAGATCCATCTGGCAGATTGCTGCCTACAAGAGAGGTAGCTAGAGAACCAGGCTAGTGAGGTAGTAGATAGGTTGAGTGTAGTGAGTTTAGATAGTAGTAAGGAGTGAGAAACAGTGTTGAAAGCTTTAGAAAGATCAAGGAAGAAACAGGATATGAGTTGATTGTTATCCTGGGCTTCAGCAATAGTATGAGTGAAGGATAGGATAGGAGAGCAGTAGTTATCCTATGGCTAGGTCGGAAACCATGTTGAGTGATAGTGAGAAGGCCTTTATAAATACTTGCAATTATATATAAATTAAAATCAATTAAAGACAGAATACTACATTTATACATTGACATATCTTTGAGATTTGGTTGCAATACTATACTGAAAGCACTTTAGGCCTGCAGTAGTTTATATATATATATATATATATATATATATATATATATATATATATATATATATGAGTCTACTTTTTTCTATCAAAATTACACTTCAGCGAGCCAGAAAAAAGTGAGCACACTTGTACGAATCCTCACATTACTAAAAATACACTTCAATGACATACAAACGAATGAAAACAAGTGAATGCACATTAACATGACGATTGCTTTAAATATGGAAGCTGTAAGAGTTACCATGTATAATATACTTTCAATACAATGGCAGGTATGGTATTATATCAGCCTGGAGTGCTAAGTGTAGTGTACCAAACAGCAAAATCTCAATGTGAAGGAGAATTATTAATAATTGAAGGATTTGTTTATTATCTTGAAAAGTTCGCAAAAACACATAAATACTGGTGCTGTAAGTTAAAAATGCCAGAGAAATGTAAAGGAAGAACTATTACTGCTTGTGTAAGTACGGGTGAAGAGTTAATTAAATCCATATCACATAATCACTGCAAAGAGCCACAAGGTCTCAAGATCCTGTGTGTGTGATAGTAGATGATGCAGTTGCTTCCACATCTCTAGATTATGCTCCAACAATGCTTAGTAGGAGAGCAATGCTGCAACAACTGAGGAGAGCAAGCTTAAAAATAACAGGTAGAGATCAAGACGTCTCTATCAGACATTAAAGCCCATAAGTTTCCTCTTAAATGTGGGTTTTTCATACAGAAGACCATGTCTGATTCAAGTACAGAAAATGCAGTAGTGTTGTGCACCACTACACAAAATTTAAGTGACCTGTCAACTTCCACAATTTGGCTAATGGATGGTACATACTTTGTTAAAGGCAGTGATTGCAGGCAATTGTACACAATCCATTTGTTTTTAAAATGTGGAGCGTACAGTAAAAGTGTTCCGTTAGTGTACTGTCTTATGATGAAAGTCTTTAAAATCAAATAATTTTTTGTGGAATGGTTTATTTGATTTAATGGGAAGTGCAAATCTTGAATGTAAAGTCTCCTATATTCTCTGCAATTTAGAAGTTGTTGCATTAAAGAGCATTAGAATAAACATTAATGACGTAATGTGTAAGGGCTGCTTTTTCCACTTTGGGTATAACTTATGGAGAAAGGTACAAAGCCTTGGATTGGGAGGACTATACAATTCTATTTGTTTTCAACTTGCAGTGAAAAGGTTAGCAGCATTGGCTTTCTTACCAGAGAGGGAAGTCATTCCAACATTTCACCAGTTGAAAGAAATGTTTTCTACAAAGCTAAAGAATTGCTACGTTACTTTACAGAATGGTATGTCCTGGGTAAGCTACTACACAAGTCAGATTTCCTCCACTTTTCCCGATTTCATTCTGGAATATTTCTATTTTAAATTACCTTTTTTGCCGAGAACTAAAAATGCTGTGGAGGCTTGGCACAGTGTTTGACTGGTAAGCATGTGTCGGACATATATAACATAATGTTTGCTATTTGTAGAGAACAGAACAAGGTTGATGAAGCCATTTACGGATGTCTACAGCTTGCCCTCCTTCACCTAAGAAATGAGCATTTCTGAAATGTCATTCTCAATTCCAGACGATATTTCAACATAGGGATGAATACAGTAGCCTAGAATTTGTGTCAGCTATTACTCACTTATTAAAAATGTAAACAATATACGGATTTGACATGGGAATTACACATACTGCACTACATGGTGTCAAGTTTTGTTTAATAAATTCTAAGCATGTAAAAGATGAGGAAAATTACATGATTTATTGTGTGATTCAGTTTACAGCCACTCGGGGGATGGGAGCCATATTCGCAGTATTTTTCTGGTTAACTGAGATTCCTAGAAGTCTATTTTCAGTAATGTAAGGATTTGTACAAGTGTGCTTGCTTTTTTCTAGTTCTGTGAAGTGCAATTTCGATAGCCCATAGGATTACCCTAACATTGTGCCACCCGACCTTAGTTCCCAGTGCTTCTGTCAAGTAAAGCCACTGGAGTGATCCTTGGGGTGAATTTTCTATTTCCCATCCACTCATCAAGATTTCTCTTGAAGAGGGCCAGTGAGGTGCTCTGCTTGACATGTATGGGAAGTCTATTCCATAGCATGGGCAGTCTCTAGGTTATGAACCTGTAGCTCCAGCATGTACTGTTGATTTTGGTAATGAAGTTGAGGTCTCTGGAGTGTGTGGTGCAGAGGGATTGAGATTTCTTCAGATGTAGCATTTCTAACAGAGCTGGGTCAGACATGGCTTTGTAAGTCAAGCAGAGATCGCCTCTAAGTAGGCGATATGAGACAGAGTAGTTAGAGTTTTTTTAGTCTGTCCATATAGGACAAATGTTTAAGGCCTAGGATCCTCTTTGTGAGGTAATTTTGCGGCCTGTCCAGTAGTTGCAGGTGTTTAGTGAGGTACATGCCAAATGGGGCATTGTACTCAATGATTGGCCTAATGAGGGAAGAGTAGAGCGGGACAATGACGTCTTTCTTCCTGGATGCAAAACCCTTAGTAATGAGATGTGCCACATAGAAGGACTTTCTGACCACTGTGGCAATGTGGTGGTCGAAAGAGAGGTTGCTGTAAACCTGTGTTCTCAGATCTCTTATAATGCCTTCTGTGTTCAGTGGATGACCATTGATGTGGTAATTCATGGGAACCATGTTTTTCCCAAAAGGGATGATGATACATTTTTTGGCATTGAGCTTAAGGCCATGGTTCTGACACCAGTTGTTGGTCTCAAAAATGCCTTTCTGTAGGACGTCAACATCACTTGTGGAGCTAATAATAACTCCCAACTTGCAACTGTCTGTGAACTTTGTCAGCCAGAGTCCCTTCATGGTGGCCTTGACTTCATAAAAGCTGATGCCAAACAGGAGAGGACCCAGGAATGAACCCTGTGGGACACCACTCATGACTGGTCAGCAGTCTGACTTGGAGTCAGCTACTTTCACACTGTGGATTCTACCTGTGAGCCAGTTTGCAACCCACCTAGTGATATAGGGATTGATGTCTAGTTTAGTGAGGTTTTCTATGATTCCTGAGTGGGGAATGGTATCAAAGGCCTTGGCCAGATCAAGGTAGGCTGTATGAACCACCTTGCCTTCATCCACAGCTCTGGTGACTGACTCAAAGAAGTTGACTAAGTTGAGCAGGCATGATCTACCCTTTATATATATATATATATATATATATATATATATATATATATATATATATCTACACACACATAATAAAATCAGTTAAAGACAGAATATTGTATTTATTATGTTGAGCACAATTATAACTGATATTTTCTTCAGCTAGATATAAAAGACAAAAGACCATTGTTGTTTACCTATATGTCACCTTTCTCTTCCTTAACATTTCTTATATGACTACACATACTTTGCAAGGGTTTTTGTTTACTGTTGCAGTTGCTTTGTATATTTGTTTGTTTACATATTTATTCACATCTGAATTCTCATACTGTGTCAATATTTCCTTTAATGCAAGTTATTATGTTATGGAGTTTGAGTTGAAAGGAATTGAAAAGTTCCATTCATTTCCTACATTTTTGTCTGTGTACAGTTTCTGCCTTTGCCTGAAGAAAATATAATGTGTGTCTTAAAATTCCAACTTATGTATGCAAGCCATATTAGTTAAAAAGTAGAACCTAGACTAAAATTGTATGGAAAGGTTTCTGACACCACCACTCCACCAAACAGACAAGCTGTTGACACATTTGAAGGAAGATACAGTCCTACTATTTATAACTTGCATTAAAGGAAACAGATGGATACAGTACATATATTTCATAATAATAATGTGTTCTTTGATACTTTACTGCCTAATTATTGCAAGCATATAAGGGGATGGTTTAAAATGTATACAGAAGTAAAGAACTGGATATTTCTCACTATATGCTGGTCTTTCACTTGACACCGCAACCTCCAACCTCTCCCCCAACTTCCATTCTGACTAAGGTGTGGTGCCTGACTGAGTTCAGCCATCTTGTATGTGAAGTAAAAATTGTGGAGAAAATGGCTGTCTTATGCATTTATTATGCTAAAAATGTTTTCTGGTATACACAAACAGAATCATTTCTTTACAACTCTGTCTGTGGGTGCTTCAATTACTAAATAAGGTAATACATACTGTAAATGGTCGAGACAATGCAAATATCATATTTTGTTCATGTATAAATACATTTATATACACGAAGAACTAGTTTTGCGTACTCACGCAGCTGTATATTTGAATTTACAGACATATATATATGTGTGTGTGTACTTACATATATTTCTTTACTTATGCATATATTCACGCATATAAATATATATTTATATGGCCATTATGTGCAGATATGATTATGTTTTCTTTTGCATCATTATATATACATTCAGTTATCAACCTTATTGCAGTTTAATTTTTAAACCAATGTTACATATGACAAAAAAAATTCTTGCCACCACCTGATCAACCCACTCAGCCAGTTGGTCAGCCCTATGCATTTGTACATCATCAGACCTGTGTTTGCACTGGGGTCTGAGTGGATGATCCCTGTCAGGGATGATAGGTGGTCTCCCAACTCTGGCCAGATGTCAATTTTCCTCCAGTCAAATCCTGTAATGCATACTTTGATCTTATCCAGGCATGAATCACTCAGAAGGTAAAGGATTGTCTTGCTCTCTTTATCTGACTAGCTTGGGGCTTGGCCTCATGCATTCACAAGTGCTGCAATCATATGCAATTCCAGTATCAGAGTGAGGAAACTATGAGCAGGGCTATGGCTCACATGTTTAGAAAAACTCCCTCAGAGATGCAATATCACTCTAATAAAACCCAAGTAACAAGCAAGGATGTATAGCAGCTGTATCAATATTAATATTATTTTTGGGGTGGTCTATTTTTTACCGAAATAATTATTCAGGCATGTGAGAGTACCAACTTTTACTAAATGTTGAGTGCTTTGAAGTGACAAGGTGTGAAAGATAGTGTTAAATGGGGAGGGAGTAAACTTTGTGGTTGTGCAAACATACATACATGAGTCCATTTTGCCTTTTCAATTTCTGTGAACTGGTGGAAAGCTGATAGATTTGCTGTGAGCAGAGTTGGAATCTATTCCAAACTGATAAGTACACTTTTTGCAACTTAATTTGTACTGTGCTGTATTTATACATTTGCTTATTATTTATAGGGGTGCTGTATTGTTTCTGTCCCTTGTTGTCTCCACTGTATTTCTCACCCACCCTCCCTGTTCTTGTTTTGGTGGTAATCTTGGTGGCTTTGAAAATGCCTGCCCCTCTTGTAAATTTGTATTTAGATACTCCTTCTGGGCCCATCTAATTTGCTCACTCAGCTGAGTGCAGTGAGATCATATTCTGATTTCAGGCACTCCTACTGTGTACAAAGAGATCATTTGGGAAGGACAACCCCTGTAGCCTCTTACTCCTGCTCTATTCCCTCCCTCAAAAAAAAAAAAAAAAAAATATATATATATATATATATATATATATATATATATATATACTTTATTCAGCTGTTCTTACTGTAACTGTCTTAGCTGCTGTTCTGTGTGCTATCTGTTCATTCGCTCTTACTCTGCACTTATTACTGCTTGTTAGTAGCCTTCTAATTTAATGCCTTCTGCACTTGTTTTTTAGTCATTTGTTAATTTAATAGCATTTAATTAAACTGTATTTGCCGTAATATTGCTACATATTTGTGCTAGCCTGCACTGCATTTGAATTGTATATACTGCTGTTTTAGCTGCTTTTCTGTAAAAAAAAATCTAAGTTTGTTTCCTGCCTTTCCTGTAACTAGTCTAGTCCACCAGGACAGTTTGTAAGCTCCTGAGCCCCCCACACCTTTCTGTGTTGGAGGGAAGCCTTCTAGCTTAGCAGTGGGAGTGGTAAGCACTAGGTAGCCTATCTACCACAGGAGGAGAGGTTTCTGGCCCATAAATTATAGTTTTTTGGCCATTTGGGAAGCTTTTCCATCTCTTTCAACCTTCTGATTTAAAAGCTTGTGTTTGCACTTGTTTCCTGCCTTTCCTGTTGCTAGTCTAGTCCAGGTACAGGTTTGCTGTATCCAGGGCTCTTTGTAAGCGTCTGAGCCCCCCAATCCTTTCTGTGTTGGAGGGAAGCCTTCCAGCTTATCAGTGGGAGTGGTAAGCATTAGGTAGCCTATCTACCACAAGAGAAGTGGTCCCTGGCCCAGAAATTGTAGCTATTGGCCATTTTGGGCAGTTTCCTTCCATCTCTTTCATCTTTCTGGTTTGAAAGCCACACTTGCGCTTGTTTCCTGCCTTTCCAGCAATTAGCCTAGTCCAGATACAGAGTTGCTGTATCCAGGATTGTTTGTAAGCTTCTGAGCCCCCCAAGGCTTTCTGTGTTGGAGGGAAGCCGTCCAGCTTATCAGTGGGAGTGGTAAGCAATAGATAGCCTATCTATCACAATAGGAGTGGCTCCTGGCCCAGAACTTGCATCTTATTGGCTGTTTGAGCAGTTTTTTCCCATCTCTTTCAACTTTCTAGTTTAAAAGCTGCATTTATGCTTGTTTCCTGCCGTCCCTGTATCTAGTCTAGTCCAGATACAGACTTGCTGTATCCGGGACTGTTGGTAAGCGTCTGAGCCCCCTAAGCCTTTCTGTGTTGGAGTGAAGCCTTCTAGCTTATTAGTGGGAGTGATAAGCCCTAGGTAGCCTATCTTCCATGGGAAGAGTGGGTTTTGGCCCATAAATTGTTGTTTATTTGGCCATTTGGGCAGTTTTCCATCTCTTTCAACTTTCTGGCTTAAAAGCCTGCATTTGTGCTTGTTCCCCACCTTACCTGTAACTAGTCTAGTCCAGGTACAGATTTACTGTAAGCTTCTGAGCCTCCCAAGCCTTTCTGTGTTGAAGGGAAGACTTCTAGCTTGTCAGTGGGAGTGGTAAGCACTAGGTAGCTTGTCTACCGCAAGAGGAGTGGTTCTTGACATAGGAATTGTAGTTTATTGATCATTTGGGAAGCTGTCCATCTCTTTCAACATTCTGGTTTAAAAGACCACATCTGTGCTTGTTTCCCATTGTTCCTGTAACTAACCTACAGGAAAGCACTAGAAAGTCTTAAATTGATACAAGCCTTCTAGCTTTAAAGAGAGTCTTTGGAGTGATTAAGTATCAGTTTTCTGTATTTTCTTGCTGTACTTAACTGTTTTCCACCTAAACGCTGATTTCCAGCGTTTATTGTGATTTAAAAGCTTGTTTTTTTCACATATTGTACTTATTTGACTGCCTGCACTTTTAAAAAGTCGTTTTTTGTTTAAATACTTTGTTTAACTGTTGTAGGCTACACACTAAAGTACAATAGCCTTTTCTGATCACTTTTAGTCATTTAAACCTGTTTTAAGTGTACTTTTTATTGTTTTTGCCTTATCTTTTCAAAAAAAAAAAAACAGAAACATTCCTTGCTTCCCACCCTTCTAAGCTAGTATAGTCCAGTTTTCAGGCTCGTGCTGAATTCAGGGCTGTGTTACAAGTTGCTGAGTTGCCCATACCTTACTTGGATAGAGGGAAGTTTCTCTGTTCACCTGTGAGAGAGGGGAACTTTGAGCAGCCATCTGTCCCTGGAGGAGTGGTTCAAGCCCAGAAGTTAGTAGTTTAAAAACCGTTTGCACAGTTTTGCACGCTGGGCAGCACCGGTTAGCTACGGTTAAATTATTCCCGACTCCACTAAGTCTCCTCTTCAGTTTTACCCTTGAAACTAGTCTCTCAACCTAAGCACTCAAAAAGCATGCTACAGTCCAGCATTTGCTCAGACCTAATAGCAAGCACTAATATACCCCGACACTTGATTGCCCAGCAGGGCAAGGCTCTTTATCCACCCCTCACCAACCAAGCGACTAAACAGCTCACCCTACTATTCAGGCATGACCAAAGGGCAACTTCAGGTATACTCTCCAGTCCAGCTGGTGAACCTGGGTATCCTGAGGCAATGCTACAACTGCCTCATGTACACAGACAACCCTCTCCTCCTCCCACAAAATGATAACATATGCTAGAGATGCAATTATACAGCCAAACTGGAGGCTAAGGTCTCTCCACTCAAGACTGGAACAGGAGGAGAAGGTTAACACTTGCACTGCACCTCCAACCCCACACAGACCTACTAAACCAGCACTGGCAAAAAATACACATAAATACACTAAATCATACTCGGAAGCTCTAAATAAAAACCTGCAAAAGCATCCGAGAGCTCCAAAGCAGACACCCAAAAAACCTGCACCTCCCGTCACAAATCAGACAACACATAAAAACACAAAATCAATGTGCCACACAATCACAGCCCTAAGGCAAAATAACATACCTAACACACTAGTAATAGGTGACTCTATAGTCAGGCACACTGACATCCCACTCACTAGGCTGGACAAGGAGAAGGTTACTGTTGGCTGCCTGCTGGGAGCCAGAATCCGCCACATAACACAAGCACTGAGGTCACTCCAGAATAAGTACAAATATGACTCTGTCATTGTTCATGTTGGTGTGAATGACCTGAGACGTACCTCCTTGGACTACATGAAAAGAGACATGGAAGAGCTCTCTGATCACGTATCCCAGGCGTGTATGACCCTGACCCTGAGTAGCATCCTGCTCTCAATAAGAATGATACCTCAGTATAAAGAAAAAATGTATCAATTTCAACAATTGGCTAAGCTTCTGGTGTCATTCAAAAGGGATCCAGTATCTGTCAGCCTGGGACCACATGCTCAACAAGCTGCGTTGCTTCACAAGAGACGGTTTGCACCTGTCACCCCTAGGCTTTTGAATACTGTCCAAGGCTCTTGCTGCCCCCATAGTGCCCTTTTTAGGCAAGGCTCAAAAGTGAAACCCACCTCCATAAACAGCACAAATAAAAAAATGAGGGGATATACTACTCAACGCCAGGAGTTTAAATCTCAAAATGCATGTACTCGAAGCACTCCTCAGTATGGAGAATGTTGACATCTGTGCAGTAACTGAAACCTGGTTCAAGGCTCCAGAGAGCACTCCAGCACTACCAGGCTACAACTCATACCACACATTTCGGCCACAGAACACAGACAGAAACACAAAAGGAGGGGGTGTATCCATATTCATCAAGGATACCTACACCTCCATGTTAGTGGCGCAGCATGATACCTCTGAGATCATCCATGTGCAACTAACATCGGGCAAATCTGCAATGCAAATTGTGGCCTGTTACAGATCACCCTCCATGACCCAGGACCACCACTCTGCCTTTCTGGAGACACTGGAAAACATGAAAGTCCTTCCGAACACCCTGATATTGGGCAATTTCAATTACCCTACCATTTACTGGGAAAACTACTTGAGTACAAACTCCCAGGCTAAGTGTTTCCTGAAATTTATCAACTCAAACACCCTGGATCAGCTGGTAAACTCCCCTACCAGAGGAGAAAACATATTGGACCTGGTCATCACCAACATAGGCGACAGGTGTTCCGCACCAGAGGTCAACCTGTCACTGGTTAGATCAGACCATAAACTAATCACTCTGGATGTCCACACCCCACCACCACCCCAACCAAGGAAACCACAGTGAAAAACTTTTCTAAAGCAAACTTCACCTTACTTAAGACAGAGGTGGTCAGTTTCACAGCCACCACGCTAAAGGATAATGCTGCCCAAGATGCAGAATCCTTTACAAATGCATGGTATGAGCACCTACAAGGATGCATGGATTGTGCCATCCCTAGCAAAACCAAGACTCACTCCCCTAAGAGAAGGAAACCAGTCTGATGGAACCCTGCCATAAACAGGTTATACAATAAAAGGAGGAAACTAGATCAGAAAAAAAGCAAATCCCAAGAAGGAAAGACATTCCTGATCAGTATCAGTAAGAAACTAAGGTCCCTCATAAAATCATCCAAGGCTAACTTTGAAAGAAAAATAGACAAGTATTCAAAAGATAACCACAAAGCCTTATTTTGCTATGTCAAGAATCTAAGTGGCAACTCACAGATATGCTCTGAGCTAGTGCAAAATAGTACAAAATATACTGAACCTACTGATATTGCCAACATCCTGGCAGATAGATTCAGTGCAAACTTCACCCCCCCACCTCCAAAAGGGCCCACAACAATACCAAAAAAGTGCAGTGTCCCGGAAATCACAAACGCAGAGGTGGAAATAGCCCTTTCAAAAGCCAAAAACACAGCATCAATGGGGCCAGATGGTGTCCCAGGATGCGTCTTGCATGAACTACAGAACAAACTAACCCCCCGCCTAAACACGCTGTTCAACCTTAGCCTCTCTACAGGCTAATAGAATGGCGCACAGCAATGGTTATTCTGCTCCACAAAGGAGGGGCCACAACTGACTCTGGTAACTATCGCCCCATAAGCCTGACTAGCCTGGTCTGCAAGGCTATGGAGCGCATCATCATAGAACTCATAAACAAAGACATTGGGAACCTCCAAACACTTGACCCGACCCATTTCGACTTTGTTAAGGGCAGATTATGCCTACTAAACCTGGTTGACTTCTTTCAGACAGTCAGCAAGTCCATAGATGAGGGAAAGGTGGTCACGCAGCCTGCCTTGACCACCATTCCTCGCTCAGGTATTATAGAAAAACTCACCAGCCTGAACATAAACTCCTAAACAATAATATGGGTTGACAACTGGCTTACAGACAGAACTCACGCAGTAAGATAGGAGGCTCCAGGTCTGACTTTAAACCAGTCACAAGTGGTGTCCCACAAGGCTTGGTCCTGGGACCCCTACTGTTCGGCATATACTTCTCAGAAGTACAGGCAAACACAGGAGGACTATGACTAACCAAGTTCGCCGATGACTGCAAACTGGGAGCTATAACTGACTCTCCGGCTGACATGGACAACCTCCAAAAAGGGCTTACTGAGACGGACACCTGGTGTCAAAGTCATGGCCTCAAGCTAAATGCCAAAAAATACATAGTCATCCCATTTGGAAAAATAAAACACCCACGAATTACCACATAGGTGGCAGCCCCCTTAATACAGAAGAGGTAATAAGAGATCTGGGGCCCAGATAGATAGTAATCTCTCCTTTGACAATCATATTGCCAAAGTAGTTAGGAAATCCTTCTATGTGGCCCATCTAATTACTAAAGGGTTCACATCTAGAAATAAAGAGGTTATAGTGCCCCTCTACTCGTCACTCACCAGACCCATCATAGAGCACAATGCCCCATTTGGGAGGCACCTCACAAGACACTTCCAACAGCTAGAAAGACCACAAAAGTACCTCACCAAGAGGACTACTGGCCTCAAACATATGTCCTATGCAGACCGACTGAAAAAACTCCGGCTGTACTCAGTGGCATATCGCTTACTCAGAGGTGATTTTTGCCTGACTTACAAAGCCATGTCCAACTCAGAATTGATGGACATGCTCCACCTAAAGAAATCCAAGTCACTGCGAGCCACGCGCTCTACTGAGCTAAACCTCGCTACAACAATAAATAAAACATGCTGGAGGGACAGATTCCTGTCACAGAGACTCCCCATGCTTTGAAACAAAATTCCTATCTACATTAGGCAGAGTCCCTCACTAACACTCTTCAAGAGAAACCTTGACGAGTGAATGGGTAACAGAAAATACACCCCTGGGATCACTTCATTAGCTCTGCTTGACAGAGGCTCAGTTAATTAATCAATGGAGCAGCGAAAGCCGACACACTCTGGCTAGGCTTATAAATGCCCTCGTTCAGATAACCTAGTACCTACCTATGAACCTATCGTAAGGTTAGCGAATAACTGAGGTTATCCACACATTCCAGCTGCATTCTGAGGATGGTTGGGGACTACTGCAGATAATCTGCTGATATCCCCAGTGTATTCTGGAGGCTATATTCATAACTGCTCAAGTCCTGGGTATGCACTTAAATTACTTGTTTGGGTATTACTGTAATGTATAGAGATAACTGAAAAAAGGTCTAATTTGCATTACAAGAAATAATGTGCATAAGATCTTGAATATACACGGATAAGTTGGACACTGCCATATTAACTTGAGATTGCTCAAGTAAGGTGGCAAATAGCTTAGAAAATCATGGACTTTTTAAAGTAAGACAAAATCATAGAATTATTGCAAATTAATATGAAATGGTTGAAAATTATGTTATATTATTGAGTCTACTTAAAGAAATGTTTTCTTTACTGATATGATGCACATATTAAAAGGGTTTAAGTTAATACTGTAAAACTGTCTTTTGTAAATGGGAATTCATTACAGCAGCAGTAGATATGATTAATGATCTCTGAGAAAATAATTTATTTTGGTGTCATTTAGTGATTGTGTACACATGGTAGTAATGCAGTGATTTAACTGTGAAGTGCTGAAGTGGCATGGATGTTTTGTTGACTCAACATACCTGTGTCTTTACTGGGAGATTTCATAGGTTCATAGGTTCATACTAGGCTATCTGCCCTAGGGCATTTATAAGCCTAGCCAGAGTGTGTGTGTGGCTTTCGCCACCCCTTGGGATGAGAATACTAAGCCCATTTAGGGTTTAATTTACTGTGCCTCTGTCTAGTAGTGACACAGAGATGACCCCCGGGGTAAACCTACGATCTCCCATCCACCCGTCAATATTTCTCTTGAAGAGAGTCAGTGAGGGACTCTGCCTAACATGGACTGGGATTCTGTTCAAAGTGTAGGGAGCCTCTGGGTTATGAATCTGTCTCTCCAGCACGTCCTATTTATTTCTGTGGTGAGGTTCAAATCTCTTGCTCTCGTGGCTCCGATGGATTTGGATTTTCTGAGGTGGAGCATGTCCATTAATTCAGGATTGGACATGGCCTTGTACGTCAGGCATAGATTGCCTCTGAGTAGGTGGTATGCGACTGAATAGAGCTGGAGTTTCTTCAGCTGGGCAGCATATGGCATAAGTTTGAGACCCTTTATCCTCTTGGTGAGGAACTTTTGGGGTTTTTCTAACTGCTGCAGGTGTCGGGTAAGATACATCCCGAATGGGGCATTGTAATCAATCATGGGCCTGATAAGAGAAGAGTACAGGGACACAATGACCTCTCTTGATCTAGATGTGAATCCCTTCATGATAAGGTGGGCAATATAGAAGGTCTTCCTAACCACCTTGGCAATGTGAGTGTCAAATGAGAGGCTACTGTCAACTTGGGTCCCTAGGTCCCTGATTACCTTTTCTGTACTTAATGGATTACCACCTATGTGGTAATTTGTGGGTACCTTGTTTTTCCCAAAGGGTATGACTATACATTTCTTGGCATTCAGTTTAAGGCCATGGCTCTGGCACCAATTTTCCATTTCTATGAGGCCTTTCTGAAGGATGCTTGTGTCCGCTGGAGTATCAATTATGGCGCCCAGTTTGCAGTCATCTGCGAACTTTGTCAGCCACAATCCTCCAATGTTTGCTTGCATCTCGGAAAAATAAATGCCGAACAAGAGGGGTCCCAGGACTGAGCCCTGTGGGACACCGCTTGTGACTGGCTTAGAGTCTGACATGGCTCCAGCAATTCTGACCTTGTGGGTTCTATCCTTGAGCCAGCTTGCAACCCATCTTGTGACATACGGGTTTACATTTAAGCTGGTGAGTTTGTCTATGATGCCCGAGTGGGGTATTGTGTCAAAGGCTTTTGCAAGGTCAAGGTAGGCTGTGTGAACCGCCTTACCCTCATCAATGGCCTTAGTGACTGTTTCAAAAAAGTCGACCAGGTTCAAAAGGCAGGATCTGCCCTTGACAAAGCCGAACTGGGTAGGGTCCAATGTCTGTAGGTCCCCAATGTCTTTGTTTATGAGTTCCATAATGATCCTTTCCATAGCTTTGCAGACCAGGCTCATCAAGCTTATGGGACAGTAATTTCCAGGGTCCGTAGAAGCACCTCCTTTGTGAAGTGGGACCACTGTTGCTGTACGCCACTCTTTGGGTACGTATCCTGTAGTAAGGCTAAGATTAAACAGCAGCCTTATGTGTGGGTTTAGGTCCTCTTGGAGTTCATGTAGCATGCAGCCCAGGACACCGTCCGGTCCCATTGATGCTGTGTTTTTAGCTTTGGAGAGGGCGGCTCTTACCTGGGCATCTGAGATGTTAGGGAGGCTACACTCTGCTGGGATAGATATTTCTCCTTTGGGGAGGGGAGAAATTTGCACTGAACCTGTCTGCCAGAATGTTGGCAATGTCTGTGGGTTCAGTGTATTTTGTGTCATTTTGGACTAACTCTGAGCATATCTGGGAGTTTCCACCCAGGTTTCTAACATAGCTAAAGAAAGCCTTGTGATTGTCTTTTGTGTCTTTTGCGATTTTTCTCTCAAAGTTGGCCTTGGATGATTTTATGAGTGAACATAGTTTTTTGCTAGTACTGATCAGAGATACCTTCCCTTTTAGGGATTTTGCTCTGTCATGTAGTAGCTTCCTCCTCCTGTTGTAAAGTTTGTTAATGGCTGGGGTCCACCAGACAGGACGCCTGCCTTTGGGGGAATGGGTCTTGGTTTTATTATTTATTTGAGTGACATTGCTCAATGAAAAGTGACAGACTTATGAGTTCAAGAAAGTGGTAAGGCTAAGGGAGGGATGACACTGTTAACAAACTGAATGGTTTTCTATTGTGAATGTATTCATAATAATCCAAACATTACTTCAGCACAACCTTACTTAGCTATACTGAGATTTTCCGTGAATACATTATTATGGGGTGTATGTCAACTAACTTCTTTTTTCTGAGGATGGCTGCTATGCTTTAATTGGTGTGTTATTAGACTGATGATTAGATCAAATGTTTTTCTGTATGACTGTGGCATATCTTTTTATGAGAAGTAATGATCCAAAATCAGGGTTCAAGGCAGAGAAAGGACAACTTCAGCCATGAAACAAAGATCATCCTCATGGCAATCCTTAGGACAATATGGGAAACACCTATTTGGAAAAGGGGTACCCAAACAAACTTACAGGCAAAGGCCTGGAATCAAACTGTATTGGACATTAATTCTGTAGGTGGAGGGAACTGCACATTAACACAGTGCAAGCAGAAGGCAAATGTTATGGCAGGATGTGCTAGAACCAAGAAGAGACAGAGAGCAATTGCCTGTTCCAACACTTATCTCTTTATACCAGATGAAGAACATTTCATCTAGATTCATGGAGATGACTATGACACAGAAGATGATAGGACTGGAATAATAAGAGCTGGTGTGGTCACTAGCTATTACTAACGTCTGTAGCAGCCATGCACATCTGCTCAAGAAGGGTGGGTTAAAAACAGTAACATATATTAATATAGAGAATGAAATGCTGACGTGGATTGAATACATTAAAGCACACAAGAATTACTATTAACAAATTAACTTTCCACATCTCTACAGTGTGCACGCAAGTGACCCCACACCTGCTAAGGCAGCATGTAGTAGTCAATGCTACTTCTATAGTGGTAACATTTTCAAATAATATTTTATAGGGTCAGTAGGGGAAACAAACATTTCCACTATACCAGTAAATCCAGAGAACATCAGCAGCAGAATGGCACAGAGTCCCCAAGATTAATACATCCAACAACATGTTAGTAACTACAGTAAATGACAGCGCATTACAAGGTCAAGCACATGTTGACATTACACTCGAGTTTATGCAGGGAGAAAACATATGCACCTCTACACCAGTATCACCAAACCCAGAGTAACACTTTCAGGATGATGTCAGAAATTCAAAGATAACAGTGTCCAAAGTGACATCTTTATAAAGAGAACAAGGCATAGGGCACAGGATTTTCTCAGTAAATGTGCAGTGCTATTGTTAGTGTCCAGAGCACTGCCACAGAAAGTCAACTGGAATAGGTCAGTTGGTCAGAGTTCTCCAGGGCATATGTGAGCATTTCCAGCACTACAAGGAAATGGCACATAGTAGGGATAATGTTGTTTTCACACTGATGTGTGGTATGATGGCACACTCAGCATCGGTGGCTGCCTGCATTCATACACAAGTTAGGACTTACTAGACTCAAGTAGGAGCCAGTCTTAGGAAGGAAAGAGACTGGGGTACTGTCCAGGCATTTGGGGCAAATCACATTAAAATACAAATGCTTCTCAAGAAAACACTCTAATTACTACAGGGGGAATAAGCACAACAGATTTCATGCAGGCAATGTCAGCATTCATCTACACCTAGCAGAACCTCTCATTCAAGGTCCTGGTCCCTCAGCACTGTCAAATCAGTGTGTGCAAGATTACCTGCATCAAGCAGGTCACGATAAAGCACCAAATCACCAACCAGCTCTCATGACAGCTCCTCTTCAGAATCACTTGAACCATCGCCTAGCCTACCTTTAGGAGATATGTATGACACATTTGACTTTCAGCTACTGTGATTCAAGTCTGGCATTTGTACTAGCAAAGATATGACCTTCACATACAGAGATATACCTCAATGTTTAAATCAAAGGGAAATAAGTTATTAAATAAAGGATAAAAAAAGAGTTTTACTCCATATACATCCCATTCATGTATATAATGGCAATGCTTAAAACCTCATGGAACTGTGGAAAGAAAGCTGTATGTTATAACATAAGATTGCAGTCGTTAGCACCATTAAAACTCAATGCATTATCATTGCTACAGCTGGCAGTTACCTACAACTTAAAAGTGGCAATACACCAGTATTCAGGGAAACACTGAAGAGAAAATTAAAGATTAAGATAAGTATCCTGCCGTGTAAACAAACACTGATGCCAATTTCCCCTCAGCACTGCACAAATGATGATTTATTTTTTGTTTCTGAGGCCACAGATTATTGTGTATGATAAAATGAAATAATCTGATGTGCAGTACCTTAACAGATGACATAGTTCAAATTGAAAAAACGTTGCTTAATATAAAAAAAACTATATGATACATTTTCATTCAACTTCAATGTATGAAGTCATTTTAAGAACTGAAATAACACTTTTCCTAATTGTACCACTTCAGGTGATTCAGTACGTGCATACTTGGGTACACGACCACTGCAGAATGTATTATGCAAAACAGTTAAAATGTGATTATTCCTTATATTATGCCTTACAACATCACTTAACATGATTCATGCATGATTTTACAAACAATAATATGAGTGCCTTCTCTGAAATAAAAAAAATATATATTTAAAGATGAGAAGAATGGTAGATGAACAGTGGCAGTAGACCATGGAATACACAGTGTAACCCCTAGATATCACTGCATGACCAGTTATGTCATGGTCCATAGTCATGGACTAGAAGTCATCTATTTACCTGTGCAGCTATATGCTGTATATGAACCTGCAACATAGTGTCCCTTAATATTACTACCAGCTGGTCACCATTAGTCATAGTAGTACTGGAACTGGGAGCAGTGACAGCATGGGTCACTTCATCACCAGATCATGTTGTCCAGACTGCAACATACAGTAAATATCCAGCATGCGGTAGCTGGGTCATACTGAAGGGCACCCTCCAGACTAATTCAGGCACCTAAAATGACTCCTCAAGAGGCAAGAGTCCCTCTTGATGGCCATATGGGTCTGGGACAGGGCAGTGTTGTCATTCTTCTCTGCAGCTCCACTTAGATTTCTCACTGATGTTATGAGCCATGTCTCCAGTGGATGTCTAGCATCACCTGAAAGAAAAAAAAAGCAACAGAAAGAGGAGAGGGACAAATAAAATGAAAAAAAAAATGCTTTAGTATTCTGCAATACATTTTAACAAGAAGAGCTACTTTAATGGAAAAGAAAAAAAAATCTATATTTTTTTCACTTACCAACAAGATGACCACTGGGAATGCTATCATGCAGGGAAAGATGGTAAATTAACCTAGTGTTCCAGATATGGGAATCACGTGCACTGCCAGGATGCTTTGCAGAGACATTGGTGATACACCTTCATGCATCACACACTACCTGACAACTGATGGAATGGTAGATCTTCCTATTGTGGTATTGCTCCCCCTGTGGTCCATGACGAGCCCTAATTGCAGCATGGGTGCAATCTATCACATAGAGTACCTCAAGGAAATGTGATACCCCCATAAAAGGCATGCATAGTCTGGGCTCAGTCCTAAGGTGGCTCCTGGCAATTGATGACCTTACTCATACATGCCAAGAGTACATCCAGAGACTGCCATAGTATCCTTGAGACAGAAGCCTGTGAAACACCAGGATGTCCCATGTCTGTATCTGGGGGATCCCAGTGGCAAGTATACTGAGGTCTATATGTACTGTTGTATTCACAGGGATAGGAAGGCCATGGAGCCCACTGTGGGGGCTGTACATACTCACTAAAACCCTTTCAACACCCTTGTCCTCTCTGAACTTGTCAAGTATCTCCTGATTATCAAAATTATAGTGTGTTATTCTCTACATGAACTATTGCATATACTATTGCACCACTGGGTGCAAGCAGTTTTGGGTTGGCCAAGTCAAGCAGCTCACACCAGGAAATAGCAAAGCATGCAGCAAGTGACATCAAAGTATATAGATTAGGCATGCCTCTGCCATTTATAAAGAATCTGTGGACAGAGCAAGAAAGTGTGACACTTGGACTATAAATCACAAGTGTTGGGAAAGACACCATTACTATACGTTTTGCATAATTTCTCATTAATGTGTCATTATTACTGTATTTACTTAGGCTTATTTGTGGTCATCATGCATTGGTGTATTGGCTTCTATGCATCTTATCTTTGCTGCAGAAGTGCAGAGACAGCATGGATATCCTTTATGTGTTCAATTAATAACTATGAATACCACCCTTATACTGCAATGTACTATAATTATAAATTCATTTTCCTGCAAATACTCTTAGATTCACATTTGTACATTTTTTAATACCATGGTTAAGGTATAAATCACTTACATACTAGTGGATGTGAAATATTAGCTTTGTCTACAGCATTGTATTCCCTTTCTTTCAAAATGGTGTAGATAGGCTAATAAACATTATCAATTAATTTTATCCAGTTTTTGCAAAACTGCTCCCCCCTTCTTCTTCTTGTGTTATGTCCTGCCCCTCAGAGTAGATTTTTTTTCAAATTTCACATTTCTAATTTTCCACAGTATGACATGAGGAACTAATATTAGGTGCTGATTCCATGACACATAAGTAAAGTATTGAATAGATTTAAATTGTTTAGTTTATGAAAGCTAACACTGTCACTATTAATCATTTAAGTTTCCTAATTTATAACTCCTTTTTATGCTTACTAAGCAAAACCAGATACCGTACTAGTAGAAGCAGTACATGTAATGTGAGCTTTATACTTTACAAAGATCACTTCTACCACATACATTTTTAATTGGAATATGTCTTCCTCTTTATGGTCCAAGTGAATACACTTTAGGTGTACCATAGAGACTTCCTGTTGAGCAAGGCAGTCAAGAAGTAAACCAGAACATCTTATTATATTGTATGGGATAATTTACAAAATTTGTTAAAAAAATTCTAATTTCAATAGCATGGTATTTTAGTTTAATTAATTGATCTGATTGTAGTGGATGTCTTTGTAAATACTTTAGTTGTTTTGTTGAATATTATAATAATACCTATTTTTAATTACTTGTATAAAATTGTTATGATAGAAGAAGTAAACCAGAGGTAGATACATTAATTGGGTGTGTATGCAAATTTCAGTCACCGATACTTTTTCTACCACGTTTTGTATTTATTCTTGTAGTGGTAGATGATCAGTTGTACAAATCCATGCTAAGCTGAAAAGTCTTGATTGGAAATGTTGGAGACTTGCCACCCTTTAAGTCATCTTAAGTCATCTATTATAGTAGTTTCAGCAAAAACATTGTCAGCTACTCTGGAAATGGCACTGCCTAATAAACTCTTGTGTTGTT
This sequence comes from Protopterus annectens, assembly GCF_019279795.1. Taxonomy (NCBI): domain Eukaryota; kingdom Metazoa; phylum Chordata; order Ceratodontiformes; family Protopteridae; genus Protopterus; species Protopterus annectens. The sequence goes on along the minus strand of NC_056748.1, from coordinate 1,019,386,388 downwards.
TGAGTGGAATGTTCATGCTAATGAGTCATAAATGTATATGTATTTGTTTATATGACGGATTAAAATAATATAATTTGTGTATCCAGAGGGTGGTATCCAGAGGGTGGTAAATGCATTTTGAAAAGGAACATATTGAGATATGACTGATGATTTCCTACCTCCTTTGCCCCAGTAAGAATATAGTCCAGCCAGAATAGGAAAAATCCATTTATTGAGATCTTAGAAGTGCAGACAGAGCATTTCAATCAAGTCTCAGTGAGTGTGACTGGTAGATTTATGTTAATGAAGGGCTTTAAATCATCACACTAAGTGCATTAATGTGAATTAGATTGTTCCCTGTTTCCAGTGTCCCCACATTGTCATATGTGGAGGACAGAGTTTCTTCTAGAGTAACTTGATCACAAGTACTTACAGGAGACTGAGAACTAGGGGTCATGATGATATCTCCTGATAGAAGCTGTAATATAGTAGAAGCAGAAACTTAGCAATTGAATGTAGATATATTATTTCACAAGGTTTAATCTAATGTGAACAGTGAATAGCATAGCAAAAAGTATAAAATAAGGACAGTTGTGGTGGAAATCAGAGTCCATTCATCAGCAATAGGTAATCATGAATATATGAAGTAGGAATGATGACTGGGGGAATTAGGCAGGTGTTTTTATATGAAAAGTGCACAATAGCATATGTGGTGAGGAGTCCAGGTTTATCCCCACAATACTAGTTAGTGACACTAAAAGTGCCAATTACCAATATATGATTCTCAAGCTTGTCTAAGAAAGCTTGAAACTGTACTGTCTTGGAAATTTCTCTTTTCTCCTGAGAAAGAGCTAATGTACATTGTGTGTGTGTGTGTGTGTGTGTGTGTGTGTGTGTAAAAATTTATATATGCAGTGGGGGTGGGGTGATAGTACCATTCTCCATATTAAGGGTGCAGTAGGACATTGTCTTCCTACACAAAAAGGTGTTTTTGTATCGTGGATCACAGTCAAGTGGACTGGTATCAATGTAATATGAACTGATGACAGTTTCAGCAGACTTTAATTGTGAAAGCAATAGGAGACAAAGTGCGTTCTACAGGCAGAACATCTGCAAGCACCACAGAAGTTTATTTATGACTGTTAAGGAGGTATAGTTTCACAAAGGTAAGGAAATGTGGTGGTAAGCAGGACCGGTTAAATAAGTACTGGTTAAATAAACTGAGGTGCAGAGAGCTGACTTACTGAGCAGAGTGAGGAAGTGATGGGCAAAATCAGTAAAGGTGATCAGTTAAAATAAGAAGTTACTATGTCACATGTGGTAAGATGAATTTAAAGTTTTAAACTACAACAACTAGTTCTTGTTAATAAACTCAGAATAACAATAATATTTGCAGTCAGAGGATAAGCACTGTAACATAAGCCAGATCACAAGTTAAGAAGTTGATAGATAAAAGTTGAGTGGAAAAGGATCTAAACACTGCTAGCTAGAAGGAGGTAGGAAGTGGAATGTATGTATTTAACATTTCAAGGAAGTAGATAAAAACTCACAGGGTGGCACAGTGGTACAGCAAATAGTGTTGTTGCCTCACAGCAAGAGATTCCCTGGTTCAGTTCTTGGCAGGGGTGCCTTCTGTGTGGAGTCTTCATGTCCTCTTTGTGTTTGTGTGGGTTTCCTCTAGGTGCTCTGGCTTCCTCTCATATTCCAAAGTCATGCAGTAAGTGGATTGGACACTCTAAATTGACCATAGGTGTGAGTGTGTGGCATGGGAGAACTACTACAAAAGGGCTAACCAGCCGGTGGTGTAAACCTTGGTTCCAAATAATTGTCACTGTTAAAGTAACACCCTGACCTCATGTGCCACAATGGGAAAAGGGGTTGTGAATGAATGGATGGATGGATGATGGGTGGATGAAATAAAAACTCATGGAAAAAAGTGCAGGAATATAGTATATGCCAATGAATTACATTTCCATAAGTGTATACACAGTTGTCCCATTCCAAATCACTGCTTTGACTCTTCTGTCTTATGTAAACTGTGGAGCAATCTGTTCATGGCAGCATGTGGTAGGCTGTATTCTCTAAACTAAAATAACCAACTTTTAGGTCTGAAGGCTTCCAGAAAATCAAAAATCACAGCTGATTCAAACTTGTCTGATGGTATGGACTGATATATCAGCACCCACTGAAACCTGTATCACTGAAAAAAAAAAGGAGGGATGTTAGATGAAATGAAAGTCAGCAAGGTGATGGCTATAATGTTGTGACTCTGGGGGAAGTGTGATATCAGGGGTTCTAGTACCTGCATTCATATAGACTAATTCAAAAGAATATTCATATTGGTCCTGAGAAAACTTCCAGAAGCCTCAGCAAATGCCAGCTAGGCTCACACTGCTGAAAACTATAGTGCTGTTTACAAGTTCATACTAGGCTGTCTGTCCTTGTGGACCATTTTAACCCTAGCCAATTTCCCTTAGTGAGGATCAAATCCTGTACCTCTTGTCTGTGAGGTAAACACCTTAACAATTACACCAATCCCCAACCCAAATGTAATGTTTTCTCCTGAATGGAAGTGGACACAGCACACCTGTTGTTGAAGGTTTACTTACCTGACACTAGAACCACACACACACACACACACACACACACACACACACACACACACACACACACACATACACTCTCTCACAAGTTCACCACTGTTAGATTCAAACCATCTACCTATTTACACAATCTAGAAAACGGGTGCTGTTTAAGCTTTAATATGCTGATGAGCTTCTATTTTCAACTCAGTATCAGACTTAAAACTGCTACACAACTGAGCAACACTCTGTCGATCACTGATGTAAGATTTGGGGTTAGTGCAGGAAAGACTGAGATTATCCTGCCTTTTGAACTTCTCTTTTCCCTGAGATGGTGCAATCTCAGACTTGGTATATATAATTAGCAGGTGATGTTGGGGCAGAATTCACCTCAAGGAAAGGGGGGGAGTTCTGTGGATTACAGTCAAGTAATTCTAATGTGCTGTGATTGACATTCTGTGCCTTGATGACAGTTCCTTTAGAATTGCATTGGGAGGCCATGGTCCACTTATATGCCAATTCCAGATAAAGTCAATTTAGTGATGATGGATAGCACTGAACTTTTAATAACTGTGGATCTAAATAAAGAGTGATCGATTTATACAACTAAGAGAAATTGTGAAATCACATCAGCATTTTCTAATGTTCTCCATTAAATATTCTTTGCAGTTAATTGTATTTTTATGTAATTTGGCATTTGTTTGGGGGGTGTCACTTAAATCAAACCCCACTTGTAAGATTTTTTTTGAAAGACAGAAAGTGGGAAATGGCTAGTGAGGTGCTCACCCCATTACAAATTGAATTCATGAATAAAAGAACAGCAATTTGACATGCGTGTACATGAGGCTCACCATCCTTAAATACTGCATTTTACTAACTTGTTAAGTTACAATTAGAGTGGTTAACAAAATAAAATAATAACCATCCTGATAGGAATTACATTACTATCAGTCTAGAATTATACCTGTCAGCTTATTTACCCAGCATCTGTCATGTCCATGGCATTTTGACTGTCTTAGGCGACCACTGCTCACCCAATCTGCTTTAGCTGTCAAAATGATGCTGCAACTACCAAACTACTTCTAGTACACACTTCTGCCAGGAATGTGGAAAAAATATTGCACTCCAGAATTTGCTCTTATTGTTATCATATGTGCGTTTCCTAGGATGATCTGCATATGATTTCAATTATTCCAATACATTTTATTTACAGGCTGTATCATCAGTTATTTTTATTGTTAAATGATTTTCAGCAGCTAATCTGCTACAAATTGATGAACTGAATCCTTTTATTATTCTAGCTGTAGGCAGAAGCTGGCCATGAACCGTAGTGTAACCCAATAAAGGTTTAGTGGCTGAGACTGGTTCAGCTGAAAAGTAGCAGATATCCCCATCTTATTTCTTTTAATATATGTAAAAAAGTCTGGGAAGTATGAAATGAATTGTATCTTTGCTTTGAACTGCTGTTAGTCCAGCCACAGAAAAAAGGAAACAAACCACACTTTTGGGACAGATTTGGGTGAATAAATATAAAAGTATATGTTACCACCACAGCTTCACAGCAAGAGGTTCTCCAGTTTGATTCTCAGCTGGGGTACCTTCCGTGTGGATGCCAATGCCCTGGACCAGCTGGTGGATACCCCAACTAGGGGGTGCCAACATCTTGGACCTGGTGCTTACCAATATGGGGGACTGCTGTAGCACCCCCACTGTGAGGTCTTCCATTGTCAGATCTAACCACAAATCAGTCTTATTTGAAGAAACTATCACACCAGACCCCCCCCAGCAACAACTAAACTAAAAAAAGTCTCCAAAGCAGATTATTTCCTTCTAAGGCATGGTATAAATACCTTCACTGCATCTCCCCCTATAGATGTAGCTGGCAACTATGCTGAGTCCTACACCAATGCTTCTTACAAACACCTGTATAACTGCATTGATGCGGGCATACCTGATAGGACCAAAACAAGCTCTTCAAGGAAGAGCAAATCTGCCTGGTAGACAATTGCCGTTAACAGGCTTTACAAAAAGAGGAAGAAATTGTTGTCCAAAAGTAAGATGGAGCATGCCATAAAGTGGAAACACTCCTTCCGCAGCTTAAACAACCAAATAAGACCTCTTGTGAAGTCCTCCAAAGCAAACTATGGATCCAAATTAGCATCCTCAACTAAGAACAACCATAAGACATTCTTTAGTTACATCCATAGCCTAAAAGGTAAGACTCAGATCTGCGCCAAACTGGTAGTTAATGATACCACGTACACCAAGCCTGCGGACACAGCAAACCTATTAGCTCACAGGTTCTGTGACAACTTGATTCTCTTGACCCCACCACACATACCCCATAACATTCCTTCCACCTGTCGTCCATCTTGTAACTCTAGAGAGCATGCTGTAAATGCCCTCTCAAAGGCCAAAAACACAACATCTATGGGACCTGATAACATCCCAGGCTGCATCCTACATGGGCTCCAACAAGAATTACCTACACCACGTTGAGTACTCTTTTCAGACATAGTCTAAGCACTGGCTTTGCCTCAGTTGAATGGAAAATGGTCACCATTATCCCCTTGCACAAGGGTGGTGCTTCCACTGACCCCAGGAACTATAGACCTATTAGCCTGACTAGCCTTATCTGCAAGGTCATGGAAGGAATCATCATGGATCTTATCAACAAAGTTATAGGTAATCTCCAAACACTTGACCTTATTCAGTTTGGATTTCTCAGAGGGAGATTATGCCTGTTAAACCTGGTGAACTTGTTTAAGACAGTCACCAGAGCCCTGGATGAGGGGAAAACTGTGTATACAGCTACCTATACTTGGCTAAAGTTTTTGATACTATTCCCCACTCCGGCATTATTGACAAACTCACCTAGCTAGGTATCAACTCTTATATCATTAGATGGGTTGCTAACTGACTCACCAGTAGAACCCATATAGTCAAAATAGAGGAATCCACCTCCAACAGCACACCCATAACCAGTGGTGTTCTACAGGGATCAGTCCTAGGAACTGTACTGCTCAGAATCTATTTATCTGAAGTACAAGCAAAAACTAAAAGTCTGTGGCTGACAAAGTTTGCTGACAACTGCAAACTGAGAGCAGTCATAAAATCAACCAAATGATGTCAACAGCCTACAAGAGATGCAAACAAATGATTGGTGTCAAAGTCATGGCCTTAAACTCAATGCAAAAAATGTATTATTATCCCTTTCAGTAACAGCAATGTTCCTGCTAACTACCACATCAATAGAAATACCCTAAGCATGCACTCAGTGGTAAGAGACCTGGGCACTATGGTTGACAGCAACCTTACCTTTGATTATCATGCCTCCACAGTTGTAAGAAGGGCATTCTATATTGCCATCTCATAATTAAGGGCATTGCCTCCTGAAAAAAAAGAAGTTATAACCTCCCTGTACTCTTCCCTCATCAGGCCAATAATTGAGTACAACGGGCCTTTTGGTATGTACTTTTCCAGGCACCTGCAGCAACTGGAGAGACCACAAAAGTTCCTCATAAGGAGAATTCAATGTATTCAGCATCTGTTCTAGGTGGATCAGTTGAAATCACTGTCACGTTACTCTGTTTCATACAGACTACTCAGAGGTAATCTCTGCCTTGCAAATAAGGCAGTCTCTGAATCTGCCATATTGGAAATGCTACATATACATAAGTCCTATGGCTCACAGGTTACTCGCTCTAAAGACCTTAACCTGGTATGTGACATTAATAGAACCTGCTAGAGGGACAGGTTTGTTTCCCAGAAGTTTCCACATCTGTGAAACACACTTCCCATTCATGTCAAGCAGATCACTTCTTTTGCCCTTTTCAAGTGCAATCTGGACGATTGGATGGGTAACCGTAAATCCACCCTGGGGTTTCCACCTGTGTCTCTCTTGGATAGGATCAATACATGCTGACTGTGGAAACAAGGGCTGAACTTAGCTAGGCTTGTAAGGGCCCTAGGGCCATTAACTTAGTAACTTCCTAGGATCATATGATCCTCCCTATGTTCACGTGAGTTTTTTTCCGGGTGCTTTGGTTTCTTCTCACATTCCCAAGACATGCTACAGGTGGATTGGACATTCTAAATTGGCCTTAGGTGTGAGTGTGTGTGCCTTCTGAGGAAGGTTGAGCACCAGGCTGGTAACTCCATACCGTAATAGTCTACTGCCACTTGTTCTGCGGACCAATGATAAGCTGTGGTGAACCCTAATGGGAGCAGATTGAAGGAGAAGATTTTACCACCACAGAAATAAAGTGTAATTATTAGAGATTATCTAATCCAGGGAAATATAGGGCTAATGATGTATATTCAGTTTTGATGAAAAGTCAAAGTCATTTGCATAATATTAACAAAAAGTAAAAACAGTCAACTTTTATCAAGAACTGCAGGGAAAACAATGAGAAGTGAACCAACAGTTATTCAGAATACAATCATAAGTTGATTAATAATAATTAATATTGATTAACTAATTGATTAATAATAGTCTGATTAATAATTACAGCTACCATTTCCAATAGCTATGGGAATTTTGGCAAGAATTAATATTAGCAGAATGAAGTCAGTTTTGGGACAATGGGGCCAAATAAATTCAAGGTGACTAAACTTTGCTGAAAAGTTTAAATATATGGTCCTAAGTGAAAATATGAATAAAATTAAGGTGAGGGAAATGTGTGAGTATATCTGTTTGATAGGATGAAGCAACAGTATTTGTTTAAGTGACAGATACTCCCCCGGATTCACTAATCTTCCGCACAGGACTAGCTTAGTCCTGCACGGAAGCGACCGTTTAGGAGCAGGATGGCAGCACACCATGCATATTAATGAAGGCATGCTCCCTGAGCTCCTAAACGGACACGGAGCATGTACGAGTGCAGGGGGCGTGTCTGACAGCAGAGCTCTCAGAATATATATGACCCTGCACTCAGGAACAGCAGTTTAGAAATAAGAATGAGCAAGACCGCTCATAGGTGGTTGCATACCCCCAGCAGCATCCCCCCAAGTTTATAAGAGTAATAGTTAAAATATAATAATATAAACAAGTTAATTTTTTTATCAAACAGATAAAATTTAACTGTAGGTGCTCGGGTTTGCCGATTGCTTAGCTACGTACTCTGAAGCTTAAATGGCACAAGAGGATAAATATCAAGATCTATGCAAGTGAAGCAGTACTGCAATAGTGTAGTGAGCAGAGCATTCACCTTCTAAGCAGTCATTCCTGGTTCGAGTCTCACTCCAGTACCTTCCCTTTTCCATGTGAAATTACTTTATGAACAATAGTTTTTGTTGCATAACCTACTAAATAACATATATTTGTGAACTAGAGTACTGCATTAAATTCAGATGTGAGGTGTCATTGTAATAATGTTGTAAAATCCACAGATAGACACAAGTGCCCCATACAGTACATGCACACATGAATCAGGGATACAAATCGAAGGCATAATATGTAATAAATGATAAATCCATAGAGTGTCCAAATCCACCACCTTCCCAAGAACCATTTTACATTTCTGTCTAAATTAGTGCGGGGGTAAGCGGGAGTAAGCACTATTAAGCAGTAGTAAGTGGGTTTAAGCCCGTGTAAGCAATGCACACAGGTTAAGAAATATTGAAACTAACTCCCTGTAGGCATATTTAACCTGAAGTTAGCACTGCTTACTGTCATGCAAACCCGCTTACAACTGCTTAAAAGTGCCTTAATCACTCTGTATGCAACAGCCGCTGCTCTGGTCAGAAACAAAGTAAATAGCCCTTGCAGGTCTTGAACCCAGGACCCTGTACACTATAGTCACTGTAGCTAACCACTAAGCCATCACACAGTATATAAAGTTGAGGTATCACCAAACATATCCTCACTATAGGAATATTAAACTTACATGTGAAAGGAATGTATATACAGTTTTATGTTGTATAACCTACTACATAACATAAATATGTGAACTGGAGAACTGCATTACGTCCAGATCTGTGGTGTCATTGTGATAAAGTGTTGAAATCCCCTAATAAACACAAGGATCCCATATAGTGTACGTACACATGAATCATGGATACCAAACACATATATATAATATGTAATGAATAATAAATCAATGCCAAACAGCAAATAGTATGCAAATTAAAATTTAAGCAACACTAAGCTTTGCACTGCCCTGCTTACTAGGTGTAAGCAATGTGCAGGCCTGCTAAATCTTTTTGTCCATTGGTATACCCCTTTAAGCAATGCCAACCTTAGTTAAGCGGGTTTGCCCATAGCTTAGCATTTTAAAAAATGCCCAGTCACAGCAAAGTGTGGGAAATTGGCCCTATTTAAACCCAACAGGCAAGAATACATCTCATAACTGGTTGCAGCTTCCTTCTGTAGGCACTATGCCTGGTATGGGAGAGGGAGTGCACTTTCAGGTGCAGTGCTGGGGCATCCAGGAGTCCAAAGTCATGGCAGGACTCTATGTTAAAGACCATGAGCAGAGTCTGCTGCAGGGCCAGTACCAGGGTTCCCAATATAAAGGAGAAGCCTGGCACCATCTCGCCTGTAACCTCACCAGTGCCACTGGAATACCTCTAACTAGTGAGCAGGTCAGGCATCACTATGCCGACCTGAAGCAGAGAAAGAGTGATCTCTTGCATCAGTGGATCCAAGAGATTAGGAGAATGGGGGATGTCCCAGCCATGTCTAAGTATCAGTCCACTACCTGTTTAATAATTGCCAGCTCATGTATATCATGGATAGGTATGGCTAAATATTCCTCTTATGTCTTTGACAGTGGCAGATGAGTAGGCAGCGAACCGGGAAGCCCATGCCTGTAGATTGCAGAGGTTGCATCCCAAGGCAGGTTAGTAATACTCTTGCATGAACTGTCATAAGAAATAAATCTAAAAGTAGTAGTAAGTTAATTGCCAGTATAAAACCTGTATTGTTTAAAGCATGTACTGAATACACCAGACAATATGGCAGGAGGAGTCTCATATAGGTTGTATGTAAATAAAAGGCTAACAGCCTGACAATAAAGGTCTAACTGCTGAACTGCATGTGTTTACTCTGGTATCATGTGGTAATGTAGAGTTGCAATCCCTTAATAGTACTGTTGTATTAAGCACTGTTACCCACACTGTGCTACATAAATAAAATGTGTAGGAATGTCTGTATATGACTGTTGTAATCATGAGAGGTCATATTGTACAACTGGGAGAGACTTAGACAGAAAACAGTGAAGAAATAGACAACATAATCCAAATAGCACATTCAACTGAGACATGAACTGTTGTATTTTTAGCATATACAGCCATTATTTGAATCCTGGGAGTGGTAGTAAGCTATATGCAGAATCATACCCCACAAGTGTACAGATATGTCCAGAATGTCCAGTTAATTGGTCCAGATCCGCTGTCTGTCACCCTGTCCCCCTGGCAAATCAGTGGGATGATCCCAGACATTTAGGAAGCAAATAATGACATACAACTGATTGTCAGACATCTATAAGAACAAACCTGTCACTCTAGCAACTCCCCAAAATGTTATGAGAGTAATACGCCAAGTATGTCCTATCTCCACCCCAATGTTGTGAAGCTGTGACCAGAGTGTGTGCAGTAACAGAGTGAGATGTAGGTGCATAACACTAATGTGGAATCTGGTAATATGTGTGGCAATATTCAGATAGTGCTAACAAACATTGCCCCCACAGGTCTGTCAGATACGAAAACTGTGCCTAGAAATAAAAGATTGAAATCCTTGACTGGTACTGTTTACTCTGGTATTGTATGGCATTGTTAGTGTTGCAGTTGCTCTGAATAAGAAGGTATTACTCATCACTGTCATCCACACTGTGCTACATAATAAAACTGTCTAGAAAACCCTGTATAAGAGTGTTGTAATTACAAGGTCAGATTGTAAAACCACAGGAGACTTATAGACAGAAATCAGAGAAGAGATACACAGCAATATCTATATAACACATTCAACTGTGATGGACACTGTATTATTTTTAGCAGACACAGCCATGGTTCAAATCCTGGGAGTGGTAGTAAGCTGTATGCAGAATCATACCCCACAAGTGTACAGAATTGTCCAGAATATCCAGTTAATCGGCCTATATCTGCTGGCTGTTACTCTGTCCCCCTGGCATATTAGCGTGCTAATCTCTGACATGTAGGCAGCATTTAATGTCATCTAACTGACTATCAGGCCTGTACATATTTGGAAAATGTCAATGAAAACAAACCTGTCATTGTACAACTCACCAAAGGTTTATGAGGGCAATAGTCAAAATATATTCTGGTTTCAACTGCATGTTGTCAAGACATGCCCAGAGTGTGTGCAATAAGAGATGGACAGGTATGTGCATAACATCAACCTGGAATATGTGTAGAAACAGTCAGGTAGTGTTATCAAACAATACCTCCACAGGTATACCAGGTAAGAGGTGTATATTGCATGTAAAACTCAGTTCATGTATATAGTTGTCTACATCCATACCAATGTCCAAACTAAGGCCATAGGGTAGAGTAATAATACCTGTAAGGTACAGATCACAGCACTGACTAGGAAAGTAATGAGAACTACAGGAATACATTAGTTGTTCACTGTATCCCCCCCCCCACCATATCTGCAACAATAAACTAAATACACAACTCAATCAATATGTGCTCCATTAAATCTACTGTTGGGACATATGTCCTGTTGTTTGATAAATATTTAAATTTGTTTCTATGCATGTGCCATGTTGAAATATTATCACATTAGTGGCATTCTGCCATCAGTGTACCTGCATGCTGTTGTAACGGCCACTATGGTTCCATATATGCATGTGTTCTATTTGCTATGCAACTGTTCCATATCTGGTGTTTTGGGTTAATGGGAATATCTGTGCATGATGTTATACCTAATCCTGGAATGTGTTGACTATTACTAACCCACATATGTTGTAAAATTGAAACACCATAGCATGTTTGGGAAGGCCAGTCCCAGCGGACCCACCTGTCCCACCTCATCTGGCCATGGCACCGGGCACCAGCATGTCTGGGGCCCACCCCGGGACCTCCTCATCCGCTGGTCCTGCACCACCTTCGGGTGGAACTGCCTCAGGGGATGGGGCTCGCCCCCCTGGGAGCGGGCACAGACAGGACACTGTCACCGATCTCCAGGTCCAGGGCATGGTGCGTAGTGAGCTCCGCAGGGGGTTTGGAGATCTGCTATGCCAGATTGAGGGCAGTGTGGCACAACTAGAGGCTCAGCTTGGCCCTCCTACTCAGCCCCCAGCACAGCCACCTTCGGGGCCATGAAGGTGCAGTGGTGACTGCCCATGGGTGGGGACCTCAGTCCCACTGTTTCCACTAGGGGCACATGGGCTTCTGACTACTAGACACCCCTCCTTATCCAAGGTGTTTACCCCCCACATGTGTCATTTACTGCCCCTGTATGCTGTCTTGTCTGTTATCCTACCCAACCTACCTCCACAAATAAACCTACTATCACTCCCCAACATCTCACTCTCACCTGAAAAAAAAATAAAAAGGGCAATCTGTTCCCAAAAAAAAAAAAAACCTTGCCCCATACATAGCTGTCCATTTCGCACAAGTGCCCACTGAACATATGTAATCTGGTCTAATTGACTTCACGACATATTATTGTTGTCCTCACCCCTCTCTCAGGGGTATGAGTGTCCAAATCTACATCCAAATCAGTGTATATGCACAGCTGTTGCTGTAGAAGAAATGAGCAGCTATGGTCCTTCCCTGCACCTGTTCTGCACATCCCTAGCTATTTTCCCTACTGTCTTTCCTCTTTGTGCCCCTTTTTCACCACTTTCCTATCAACCCCTTTTCATTTCTTTTAAAGAAATTAGTGCAGGGGTAAGTGAGAGTAAGCACTTATAAAAAGCAGTAAGCAGGTTTAAGCTTGTTTGCATGGAGGAAAGCAATGCCTACACAGGTTAAGCAATGGAGAAGCTAAATCAGTATAAGAAACTGTAACCGGAAGTTAGCAGTGCTTACCTCTGCACAAACCTGCTTACAACTGCTTAAAAGTGCCTTAATCATTCTGTACCCAATGGCCCTTGTTCGGCCCAGCAACAAAATAAACAGCCCTTGCAGGTCATAAACCCAAGACCCTTTACACTATAGTCACAACAGTTAACCACTATGCCATGACAGAGGTGAAGATAGTTGTTTTTCCAATACATCTGTCAGTGGACATACTGAATAGTATTGAACAATTGCTGTGACTTTTACAATTGTATAGTACATGTTAGTGATATTAATGTTCTATCACATATTTTGTTATATCTATATATACACATATCAGATACATACGGTGTGATACATCTGTGAAGGTATACACAACGGTAATGTTCACACATGACAAGGATGTGGCTATATACATATACATATGTAGATATATGTCTACATGTAGATCCACATGTATATTCATATATAAGTATTTATACACATCTGAGTACATTATATATATATATATATATATATAGACATATATATATATATATATATATATATATATATATATATATATATATATATATATATATATATATATATATATATATATATATATATAGCCATTTATAGATCTCTCTGTGTATGTATATATATATATATATATATATATATATATATATATATATATATATATATATATATGTATGTACATCATATAAATACATATATATCTATTTATGTCGATATATATACCTCTATATCTATATATGTGTAGACATATATAGATGTGTGTGTGTGTGTGTGTGTGTGTGTGTGTGTGTGTGTGTGTATATATATATATATATATATATATATATATATATATATATATATATATATATCCATATATGTATGTAGATATTGTATATATATATATATATATATATATATATATGTTTGCCATATGTCCAGAACATGGAGTGGCGTTATACCGCAGCACCAATAGTCTCAGCCTTTTAGTGCAAGGGGATGTCATGTATGTATAGCAGGTATATTTGTAGACTATTGCTACTGTAACAGGGTTTGTCTTAACAGATGTGTGTGCAAGGTCACATCTGCTATTGACATCAGTTACTGATAGACATCCTAAAGGCATCATAGCACAGTACCACTGATAGCACAGTAATGTGGACTATAGCAGAGATATGACCAATATATGTGGACAGTCTGGCACAGTCTGGTCAGTCCAGAGGTATACACAGATGATCCCCTTAGTATGAGACATGTGGACCAAGTCTAAAAATGGGGATGTTAACAGCCATGTACATGGGTATATCACATAAATACTGGACTACATATGCCCACACAGTTTAAGCATTCACACACTCCTGTCTGTCCTGATACATAATAACTGGTGGTGCAGAGGTCACATGGCCACATACTACCCAGTAGTTAGTGACATACATCTGTACAGCATCCCACAGCTTTGTCAGAAATACACAACAGTTATGGTGGCCTGGCAGCAGTACATCTTGCAACTATCTGGACATAACTTCACACTGGGTAATTACACTAAGCTGCTAGGCATGTAACAAAGCACTGTGCAAACTACAGGCAGACTGCCACAACACTGGGAGAATACACATGTACCTGCAAATATAGCAGGCTCTTCAGGCATGTTACAGCACAGAGTAACAGATACCTGTGGGAAAGTGCATACCCACAACCATTGTGAATACAGCCACAGCCACATACAGTATACAGGGTTAATATTACACTGTATGGACTGCCTCATCAACACCATCCTAATATGTGCCACTCACACACTAACCCTACATATACTGGGTCACAACATAGTGCGGACCAATGCCTGTCTGTGGTATGGGACACATGTGTGTTTGGCCCTACAAACATGTAAGTCGATAGGGTACCATACACTGGAACAGCATGTAACATCAGATAGAGCAGGACAAAGAACAATGACATCTACCACAGTCTGTACACAGGCCAAGGTACGTATTCACAACACACATACTGTCGACAATCACCATAATTACACAGACCCCACTACTGTAGACACAACCATAGAATGCCCAAGATATGTCCTCAGAAATATCCCCTACTATCCCCATCAACACCATCCTCATATGTGCCACTCACACACTAACCCTACATATACTGGGTCACAACACAGTGTGGACCAATGCCTGTCTGTGGTATGGGACACATGTGTGTTTGGCCCTACAAACATGTAAGCCGATAGGGTACCATACATTGGAACAGCATGTAACATCAGATAGAACAGGACCAAGAACAATGACATCTACCACAGTCTCTACACAGGCCAAGGTACGTATTCGCAATACACACACTGTCGACAATAACCATAATTACACAGACCCCACTACTGTAGACACTACCACAGAATGCCCAAGTTATGTCCTCAGAAATATCCCCTACTATACATAACATGTCTAGCAGTCTGATATCTGACTGGCTTGTTATCAGGTATGATGTCAATATGTAATAGTGTACAGAACATATGCACCTCTTACTGCATGACATATGTACAAAGGTTGACAGACTTGTGGCTGGAGCCACAAATACTGGGCCAATATTGGCATGTTGCTGTGATACCCTCATACATTTACTGTTGTAATAGGGTTTGTTGTGACACATGTCCTATGAGAGATATGATTTCCACAGTGGGGAACATAGTGAAGGAGCACTGTATGCAGTTATGTGCCCATTGTAGGGATGGGACAGGGTGCCATGGCCTCTGTAGTCCACTGCAATCACACCATGGTTACTATCTGTGGGCAATATGCAGGGAACTACCAACATAGTGGTTGTTGCCTAGCCAAATGTGTTTGTGTATGAGACATGGGTTGAGAGTGTTCTCTGGGTAATACAAGGGTTGCCTATTTTGCTCACCAGGCCTTGATGTCACATGTAAGGGTATGGATTGTATACCCCAGCCTCTCTGCTGTTTGACATCTGTTATCCTTGTAAGGTGGACATTGTGACATATAATAGGCCCACCATACAAAAATTTGCAAAACCCACACTACAATGAGTCCAGTTGTTACACAGTCACAGCCACCTCCACACAGTACACAAATGACAAACACACACCAAGTCTCACAGTTGCCATGTTTGGGATTAGAACTCCTTCCTAACTAGTACATCACAATACAACATTAAGCAGTTATAGCATGCACCACAGAGATTACTGGGCTTTTCTTTCCCCAAAGGTGTATTTCAAAGTGAATGACATCAGCAGGCTTGCCAAAGAAGGACAATAAAGGTTGTAGTGACTGTGAATGGCCTCAAAAGCATTGTTCCCTACACAGACAAACATACACACACAAGCTTCTATACTTGCCATGTCTGGGAATAGAACTCCTACCTAAGTAGTATATCACACTACAGTATTATGCAGTTATAGGACACGCCACAGAGATTACTGGGCTATGTTTTTCCCAAAGGTGTATTACAAAGTGAATGACATCAGCAGGCTTGCCAAAGTAGGGCAATGGAGGTTGTAGTGACTGTGAATAGCTTCAAACGCATTCCTCCCTAAACAGAAAGACAAACATCTACACTTGCTATGTGTTGGAATAGAACTCCTACCTAAGTAGTATATCATACTATAGCATTACGCAGTTATAGGACATGGCATGGAGATTACTGGGCTACTCTTTCCCCAAAGGTATATTTCAAAGTGAATGACATCAGCAGGCTTGCCAAAGTAGGGTAATGGAGGTTGTAGTGACTGTGAATGGCCTCAAAAGCATTGCTCCCTACACAGACATGCAGACACACACACACAAACCTTTACATTTGCAATGCTTGGAAATAGAACTCCTACCTAGCTAGTATATCACACTACAGCATTACGCAGTTATAGGATGCGTCATGGAGATTACTGGGCTACTCCTTCCCCAAAGGTGTATTTCAAAGTGAATGACATTGGCAACCTTGCCAAGGTTGAGCAATGGATAGTGTAGTTCATAGGTTCATATGTTCATACGTTGATACTAGGCTATCGGTCCTAGGGCCTATAGATGCCTAGACATGACAATTCCCTGGCTATGAGTTCCCACAATATTTACTTCTCTGCACCCCTGTCTAGCAGGGCAGCTGACATGATCAATTCATGGTCAATTCCCTATCTCACATCCAATCGTCCAGGTTCCTTTTGAAGAGGGACAAAGAGGCACTCTGCTGACATGTATGGGCAGTCTATTCCAGAGTCTGGGGAGTCTCTGGGTCAGGAACACATCCCACCAGCATGTATTTTTCATTGTGATGACAAGATTTGGATCCCTGGCGCATGTGGCTGTGAAGGTTTGGAATTCTTTAAGTGTAGCATGTCCAACAGCTGTGGGTTTGACATGGCATGGTATGTTTAGCAGAGATCACCTGTAAGAACACAATACGTGGCAGTGTATAGCTGGATGATTTTCAGATGGTCAGCATAAAGCATCTGGTTTAGGCCTGTGATTTATTTTGTGAGGTATGTCTGTAGCTTCTTTAGTTGTTGCAGATGTCTTGTGAGGTAGATACATAATGGGCCATTGTAGTCTGTGCTAGGTCTACTGAGAGATGACTACAGTGCAGCAATGCCCTCTTTTTCCTAGATGTAAAGCCCTAAGTGGGAGTTGTGCCACATAGGTGGGCTTCCTGACTGTTGTGGTAATGTGGTTATCAAAGGTGAGACCACTGTTCACCTGTGTCCCTAAGTCTGTTAACATTTTAGGTGTTTAGTATACTGCCACCTATGTGGTACTTCAGAGGTACATGTACCTTCCCAATGGGGATAGCTATATATTTCTTGGCACTGATCTTGAGGCCATGGCTCGGGCACCAAGCATGTCTTTCTGTAAGGCCCTTCTGTAGAATATTCACATCATGTGGGGATTCAATATTGGTTCTCAGCGTGCAGTCATCTGCTACCTTTGTTTGCCAGTGTCCCTTACTGTTGGACTGTACTTCAGAGCAGTAGATGCCAAAGAAGGGTGGTGCCAGGACTGTACCCTAAGACACTTCAACTGTCACTTGTCTGGGGCTGGGGTTGGTGTCACCTACATTTACAGTGTGGATTCTGTCAGTACAGCAGTTGGCAGCCCATCAGGTGACATAGGGATTAACGACCAACTTGATACATTTATCTATGATTCCAGCCTGGGGGTGGTGTCATAGGCCTTGGCGAGGTACAGATAGGCTGGGTGAACTACCTTACCCTCATCCACAGCTCTGGAGACAGATTCACAGTTGTCATTCAGGTCAAGGTGACATGATCAGCCCTTCACAAAACCAATCTGGTTAGGGTCCAGTGTTTGCAGGTTGACAATGTCTTTGTTTTAATTTCCATGATAATACATCCCATGACCTTTCAGATCAGGCATGTCATACTGCTGGGGTTGTAGTTCCCAGGATCCAAGGTGGATCCCCCCTTGGGGACTGGGATAACTGTAGCTGTACACCACACAGTGGGCATAAAGCCTGAGGTGTAGCTATGATTAGACATGGCAAGTAGGTGAGGCACCAGTTCAGTTTGTAGCTCATGTAGTACACAGCCTGGGATGTTGACTGGTCCCATGGCTGCTGTTATCATAGCTCTGGAGAGTGTATTTACCTATGTGGCCATTATTACCAGAATATGGCAATCTTTCCGTGTTGAGATGGCCCCTTTGGGGGTTGGGAGGGGGGTGCAGTTGGCATTGAATCGATATGGCAGTATATTTAATACCATCCTGTTGTAGCTCAGAGCAGTTTTGAGCATTGCCATTTAGATTCCTCACATAGCTTTGGAACAGCTTGCAGTTGTTGACATCTTTGGCTATATTATGTTCATAACTAGCTTTGGTGGATGTTATGAGGAATCTCTGCCTCTTATTGCAGCTGGTAAGGGAGTATTTTGCATCCTGGAAATTCCCTCATTTCAGCAACAGTATCCTCCTTTTCTTGTACAGTATGTTTATGGCAGGGGGCCACCACACTGGCTTCCTTTTCTTGGTGGGGAGTGTCTTGGTTCTATATTGGATGTATCGATTCATGTACGAGTGGATGTGCTTGTACAGTGCCTTCATGTATAATTTAGCAGTTGTTCTTTCAGTTCCCATCTGCATGGGTGTCATGACGTTAGTCGTGTCTGACATGTGTAGCAAGACATTGGCTTTGGAGATGGTGTTATGGAGGTTTCTTTACTGGGGTGTGGGGGAGGGATGATGATGTTAAGGGTAATTAGCTCATGGGCAGACCTGACCACCGATGGGGTGACCATATGTGTGGAGAATTGATTTCCCATGTTGGTAATGACCAAGCCTAGGATATTTCAGCCCCTGGTGGGACTATGGGTTACTTGATCCAGGGTATTGGGGAATTATGACTTCCAAGAACCATTGGGCACACATGTTGGTACACAAGTAGTTTTCCCAGTTAATGGCAAGGTAGTGTAAGTGACCCAGTATTAGGGTGTTTGATTTTATCATACTATTTCTAGGTATGTTTCAAAAGGTGTAGTGGGTATTATGGGGTATGGTGTGGGATCTGTAGCAAGCTATACAATTTTTAATGCAGTCTAACCTACTGTTAGTTGTACTGGGGGTATTTCAGACACATTCTGTTGGACAAGTAGCCTGGTGGTGTGAATATCCTTGGTGAATATGGACACTCCTCCACCTTTATTGTTTTGGTCCTGATTTGGTGGCCAACACTGTACCTGGTATTGCAGGGGGTGCTCTCTGGAGCCTTGGATCAGGTTTCTGTTACTGCAATGTTCTCCATTTTTAGATGTGCGTAGTGACTGTGAATGGCCATTGATCCCCCCACACACACACACGCACACACTCACACAGAGTTTCACATTTGCCATGTCTGAGAATAGAACTCCTACCTAACTAGTATGTCACACTACAGCATTACACAGTTATAGGATGCACCATGAAGATTATTGGGCTATGCGTTCCTCAAAGGTGTATTTCAAAGTGAATGACATCAGTAGCCCTGCCAAAGTAAGGCATTTGATATTGTAGTGAGCGCGACTGACCTAAAAAGCATTGATACCTACACAGACAAACAAACACACATACTTTTACACTTGCCATGTCTGGGAATAGAACTCCTACCTAACTAGTATATCATACTACAGCATTACGCAGTTATAGGACATGCCACAGAAATTACTGGGCTACTCCTTCCTCAAAGGTGTATTTCAAAGCGAATGACATCAGCAGCCCTGCCAAATTAGGGCATTTGAATTGTAGTGAGTGTGACTGGCCTAAAAAGCATTGATCCCTACACAGACAAACACACATTTGCCACATCTGGGATTAGAACTCCTACCTAACTAGTACATTACACTACAGCATTATGCAGTTATAGGACATGCCACAGAGATGACTGGGCTACTACTTCCCCAAAGCTGTATTTCTAGGTGAAGACATCAGCAGGCTTGCCAGAGTAGGGCAATGGGGAGTGCAGTGTGTGTGCATGGGCCATAACCCATTCTTCAAGAGGCAAACACACAACACTCAGGCACACACAGGTTTATATTCTACAGGTACATATATACAACTGCTAGATGACTACTGTTTTGTACAGTCATGTTACACAGCACAAGCACCACAGACACCATAGTGCTGAGGGATTCTTCTTCTTTTGTTTTTTCCCAGTTAGGGGTCGCCACAGCAGATCACCTGTCAGCTCATGATTAGCAGTGGAGTTTTACAGTGTCAAATTGCCAGCCTTGCACCCAACCTTCCACAGAAGGCACACACACACATGCACTCACACCTAGGGCCAATTTAGAGTATCCAATCCACCTACAGCATGTCTTTGGGATGTGGGAGGAAAGCAGATCACCCAGAGGAAACCCCACGCAACCACAGGGAGGACATGCAGACTCCACACAGAAGGAACCCCAGCCAAGGATTGAACCAGAGAACCTCTTGCTGTGAGGTGGCAATGCTAACTGCTGCACCATCGTGGCCACCTACACTATAGTGCTGAGTGATACCACAGGCAAATGTTTATGGTGATTGACATTTGCACATCATGTGGTTTTAGCCAATTGGATGTGTGCTGGGTGGGACAGGTCTCATGATGGGAGGCTCTTTGTCACTGTCACTCTCTTGCACACATCTATGTATGTGTATTTTTGGCCTATTATAGTGTGTTGCCCTTGGATATATGTGTGTATTTTTATCCAATGTGAGTGCAAAGCATGACTGGTGTGTACTGAGGAGTGTATGCACTAACATCTGTGAATGTTAGATATGTATGGTCCACTGTTTTTGCCAGACATGGGCTCCATTTCTGTGTGTGAGCATGCCCAGTATGACATTTCAGTATTTTGTTGTCATACATGGCCTTCATTTCTCTGTGTGTGGAAGCATGCCCAGTATGACCTTCTGTATTGAATGTGTGAATTCATTCCAGGTAGATTGTACTCCAGTGCAGACTTTTTGTGTTCTACACCTACAGCTACCAACTTGTTTCTGTGGGATATCTGGAGATTGGTTGACAGTATAGGGTAAAAATGGGCAAAGGATAGTGGGTTACTGTAGGTAATTTTGTCTGTGATGCTTCTGCTACATGGTCCTGGTGTTAGCAGAGACATTCAGACATATGTACTGTTGTACACTGTGATGTTTCATGTCATCAAGTACTGCCAGGTATACATATTTGCTTGCAGTGATGTCCTGGGGAACACAGGATAAATGCAGTTGTGTCCACCATTGTAGTCAGCATCCTACATATTCTTGCACAATCATGCCATTCTAGAGGGGAAGCTGCAGACTCTTGCTGCTGGGTCTGTGTAAATGGTTTAGCACCTTGGTACCATGGTGGCAGAGAATCCCATGCTTGTGCATCCATTGATATGACAGTATGGCCATATCCTGCTGTGGCAATACCTCACAGCTGTACACACAGATTCACACAGATTACCCAGAGGCAGGAGTCATCATTTTGGACATTACCCCTTCACATTGTGGTTTACAACCGGGCTTGTAGTCACCCATTCTTGTGTTTGCAGCCCGGGGTAGTAGGTGCATATGACTGAGTTTCGGACTTCACACAGTCCATGCTGCCCATACTCCTACCCCCCCCATTATTCTATACTCTTCCATACATTATGCAAACATTATCTGATATGTTCCCTATAGTTACCACCTCATACCAGCAGTAATTTTGTGTTGGTCCACAGTTCATGCAGTAGGACATGGTGGACATGTTACTGTGATTTGTCCACATGGCCTTGCATTTGGGTTCTGTGGACTGCGTTGTGTTGTTATTTGGGAGTCCATGACATAACATACATTGACAGTATGGGTAAGACACATGCCTTTGGCAGAGGACTGTAGGCTATTTGGTAGTGATACAGGCCAGCTGTAGCAGGCCATTGCATTCTGTCACTCCTACAGTCCCAGACTGCAATACACTAAATTCCCCTGGGGTGACAGGGTAGGTGTGCAAGGTGTTCATGCCAATACTTTCTGACATTATTGATCCAGTGGTGTGGATGCTGGCAGAGTGCTGCTTACAGTTAAGGACACACCTGCATGGGACACCTGTTCTGCATGCTGCATTCTTTAGCTATTGCCATACAAAGGTGGGGGTAATATTGTATTGATTCCCAACAGCAGAGATAGGACCGGAGAGGTACCTGTTGGTGGTGGATTGAGTTGGGTGCATGCGTGCTAAGGGCACTACTTGCATCTGACTCACAGATACGCATGGGACATTCCACTTATGCTGGCTTGTGCAGGGACATCAGCTGTTTCTCAATATTTCATTTCTATGACCTTTGTGGTCTGCCAGTGTTTGGCCAGACAACATTGGTATTCCCTACTACAAGCCCAAATAATGTGCTGCTAACCTGTATGTACAATTCCAAGGGTGTGTCCATTTGACAGTTACATATTATACATTGTCTGTCTGGGGTACTTCCCCCTGTGTACTGCTTGTATGTCTGGGCCCACATTCATGCCATGTCCATCTTTCAGATGGTGACACATATTACTTCCAAACATTTACTATGGCTTAATGCTGGAATGTGTTTTGCTGGGCAGCATTGTGTTTGGCACTGCAGTTGTGAGAACTTGGCCCTATCATCAGCAATACTGGGCAATGGCCACCAGAACAAACCTCACCATGCATACATATTGACCACTCTCACACAGTATATGACACACACCAACCTAACGCACACAGCCCTGCATATTGTACACATGCTACAATCTAGCCTGCTACCTTTGCCAGTTCAGGTAATCTGTGTTCCACTGTTATTATACATACACATACATGTTACTAAATTTCCACATAGGATTGGGGGAGCACACCTGACTGTTACTACATTTCTACATAGGATTGGGGGGCACACCTGACACTTGTACACATTTGCTATCACTGTACTGGTATTTCAGGTACTCCATTTCATTCTGTACTCTAACCTATCATGCTGACTAGAGGCATATCATTGTACTACAGGCCTTAGGTTTGATTGACCTACATTTCAGTTTCTGACTTCTTACTCTTTGGAACTGACATCCACTGCCTGCCCTGTTGTAGTCTGTCTGTGCAGGTCTGGGGGGGGGGGCTTCTCCATAGCCATCAATCAGAGGCCTTAGCACAGCCTTTGTTTGTGTTTGTCTACACCTGTCCTGCTGGCTGAGACTGTTGTTGGGTATGGGAGCCTCCCTAACTGGCATGTGTGTGTCCTATGGACACACATGTGGCCCAGCACATTTACTGTAGTGAGTTTTGTCACCTTGTCTAGTACTGGCTATTATGGTGACACTAGTATTTGTTACAGATCTCATGCTGCCACTATAGTTGTCTAATATCTGCTGGCATCCCATTCAGCCACCCAATTCCTATGCATGCTCACATCTGTACCATAGATACAAGTAACAACACATACTACTCCATTCGGCAATTGGTAGGAAGAGTGACTTACCTTGTGACTGTGCCAGTATTGAGGATGGTGCTGGAGAGCTGATTATGTCGGATGCACATAGTACACTCTGTGTACATGGTTAAGCACTGGTAGTGTCATGTTTGGCATCTATTTTACTGTATGTGCGAGTCAGAGAGAGGTGTCATTCCCTGGGTTCCTACCGTGTCAGTGTATGTGCTATGCATTGCCTCTTTGCCAAGGCATACTGGGCACACCTCCTTCTGCCTACGTGTTCCTCCTCCAAGTCACTCTGTGCAGGCCTTGGCAATGGTGGGGGGCTGTGTGGCCTTGCCCCATGCTGTTCCTGCCGCAGCTGTTTCCGCAGGATCATATTGTGTAGCATGCCACATACGATGACAATTTCGGTACATGTAGCCGGTGGGTACTGCAAGGTTCCACCAGATGTGTCCAGGCACCGGAACAATGACTTGAGCATCCCAAACACAATCTCTATTATTATTCTGGTCTGTGCGTGTGCCTAATTATGGAGTTCTTGTTCAGGTGTGTGTACATTTCAGATGGGTGTCATCAGCCACAGCTCCAGTTTATAACCAGCATCCTTCACTAGGTGACCATAAGGGATGTCCCCACTGGCAAATCTCTGGTACAGGTGCCAGATTTGGGAGTCGTGATAGCTTCCAGGGCAGCCAGCACACACATTCATTATAATGCCCTGGACATTGCACATGACCTGGCAGTTGATGGAGGGGAAGCCCTTGCAGTTGATGTAGACCCTACCCCGCTCACCAGGTGGTGCTTTGATGCACATGTGCATGCAGTCTATAGCACTCACTACCTCAGGGTATTCTGCTATTTGGTGGAAGAGACACATATTGCCAGCCAATGCCTCACAGGTGTTGTGGGAATATATGTGCTCACCAGCATGTGCTGACATAGATCCAGGAACTGGTGGAGTACCCTGGATGCTGATGCCTGTGAGATCCCCATGATATGCCCTGTTGGCCTTTGGAAGGTACCTGTGGCTAGTATTCTTAGGCCTACACATACCTTGGTATCCACTGGGATGGGTTCCCCTTTGTTGGTTCTGTGTGTAAGGCATGTCTGGCACAGCTCAAGAATTTGCTGTAGGAGGTCCTTGTCAACCCTATAGCACTCCACTATCTCCAGCTCATGTAGCCTCTGGTAGGTTACCCTGGGTCTGTACATTCTTCTCCTTCTCCTCATTGTGGGTTGGTCTTCAGCATTGTCATCCTCACCACCTTCAGCCTCTTCCACATGTTGATTTATGATAGCTGCTACAGTCCCTATCATTTTGTTGCTTTTGTTTGGTAAAATTTCCCCTCTTGTGTACACCAGTGGTGTAGAGTTTGTGGGAAAAACAGAGGAAAAGGTGTTTGCATAGTTTATAGTGGTGTGCTGGGCTGGGCTGGTCTGCTGCTAGTGTAATTGGCTGATTCTGATACATCTTGCCTGCCAGCTATTCTAGTTCTCCTTGACTACCTTCCTACTGCTGTTTTCCCTTCCAATTGCTTCCTGTTTAAGCCCAGGGGTGTGCCGTGCAAACACAGTGCTCAGATGTGCACTGAGCTGCTATTTCCTTGTTTACTTTTTTTTTTCCTTTAAAACCCAGTGTGTGGCACATACACCTGCTTAGGCAATGTAAAGAGTATTAGGCAACCTCAGACACATACCCTTGCTTAGCTCTTCTAAGCTCAGGGCAAAGCCGAGCCACAGGGCTCCAATAAGCTTACAGTATGCCTGACACACCCCTCTATGATGTCAGCTAGCTCTTAGGCTTGCACCATGGTCTTCCTGCACCAACACGAATGGGTGCAGGCTAGCCATAAGGGAGAATCTGGGAATCAGTATCATTCCCCTCATTTGCATAGGTTTGCCTTCTAATGCCTAGTTACAAGTCCCACACTGAGCCTTCCTCCTTAGCAACCACTATTCACTGGCCATGTTGTCTTCTGCCTGCCATTGAGTATAATGGCAAAATTGTGATTTTTGGATACAATGCTTATTTCAGATTTTTTTTTTATTTTCGGCCCGATCCCATTTGTGTGCCGCTGCCCTATGCTTAAAAAGCCGAAATCGGATAAAAAAAATAAAAGTTATTTTTTTTTTATTTTTACAACTGTTTTCCACGCCAATGGCCATATATTTGGTCATTGGCACGCTTTCAACATAATATACACCCTTTATTTGGAGCTGTCATGGCTCCATTTTGTAGTTTGCACAAATGTACTTGGTTACTAACCGAGTACATTTCTGCAGACTACACTAGTCCTGCACAGCCGGCTGCCAGCTTCCTGGATCACAAATTCACCTCATTTGCATGTTTTTCACCTGAAAATGGGGTAATTTGCATACAGGAGCTGTCTCCGTGCAGGAATAGTGCAAGAGTGCTCATGCACATCCCAGGAGCTTATTCCTGGATCGCGCTGCGGCCATATTGCTTCTAGCAGCTCCTACACTATTCCTGCACGCCGTGCAGAGCTTGCTGAATCCTGTGGACTGTTAAAGTTTCACCAAAAATTGGGATACACCTGTGCTTTTTGGTGAGACTTTAATCGACTTTTATAACATAACCTTAACTATGAATGTTATTAGACCAGGGACCTAAGGATTTGGTTAACTAGTATAAATATTGTGCATTATAGTTGGACAAGTAGCAAAGGAACAACATAGGCTAAATGGCTTAAGAGTTGTTAGGGAGTAAGATGGAAAGCATCAGTCCTTTGGTTAGTAAAAATAAATGGTTTAATAATTTACACCATTAACAATTCAGTGTGTCTGAACAGACTAGAGAGCAGGCAAGTAACAAATTTGAAATAAAGAGACAAAAAGTTTGTAAAAATAATTGGATGAAATAAATGAATAATTTATTGGAATATTACTAACAATTAGACAAGCTCTGCCAAAATAATTAAACAATTTGATTATATTAAGTCAGATTTGTAGAGTAGGCAGATGCAAAGTATAAAACAGAGGACTCTCCACCAGTTTATTATATGTAACACAAGTGCTTTCACTAACTCAAATAAGTCAGCTTTTTCAGATCAGGTCTGAAGAAGCTGACTTATTTGAGCTAGTGAAAGTGCTTACGTTACGTATAATAAACTGGTGGAGATTTTTCTGCTTGCTTGCTTGCGTTTTTTTTGGTTTCTAGTTTGCTAGTTTGCTGTTTGTATAAAACGGAGGAACCAAAGTTTGTATGTAAATACATATAAGTAAACAAGTAAGCAATTAATACACTGACAAATTAAGAGCTAGTAGACCAAGGCTTAAAATTTGTAGAAAAAATAATTTAGGAGAAGATAAGTAAATAATGAATTTTAAAGTACCAGTGATTGTAAGATCCATTTATAAATAACAGCTAGAGGATGCATAATGCAGACTTTTCTGCAATAGGTTATAATTTAATGGTATTTAATTAATTAATTAATTAATTAATTAATTAATTAATTAAGCTACTACCAAATAACCACAATCATTATTCAAAAGGGCTTAAAGAACATAGGAAAGGAATGCAAATAAATTGTTTGAAAATAGATAATTGTTGACTGAGAGGGAAGGAGAGAGAAAGATGACTTAGAATGAAATTAAACTGAGTCTTAAATCGTTCTCCTTTTGTCTTTTCCCATTATGGGTCGCCACAGTGGAACTCTGGTCCGCTAATGATTGGCAGTGGATTTTTAGGGTGCCGAGTTGCCAACCCGATGCCCAACCTTCAAAGAAGGCACACCCATTCATGCACGCACCTACCTGCATATCTTTAGATGTCACTCAGCCATGGGGAGGACATCCGGACTCCACACAGAAGGTACTCCAGCCGAGAATGGAACAGGAGAACCTATTGCTGTGGGGCGACAATGCTAACCGCTGCACCACTGTGCCCCTAAAATCATTCTCCTTTTGTAAGAGCATGCAAATAAATTTACTGTGTTCTATAGTGGGAAATATATATCATTGCTGTATTTGTGTGGCTTCTTATTAATGGTAGAAACTAGGAAACTGAAAGAAGGTGATGTGAAATGGGTACTGAATAGGATTTAACATACTACATGAATGTCTTGTCTACAGCTTAGTTTCAGTAGCAATCATAATGAATAATAACTAATAACTAAATGAAGTAGTTTAAGCATCCTTCCTGCAATATTCTACCATAGCCTTAGTATGTTTTACTGGAAATGTAGCTTATGTGCAAATATGTATTCTTCCTACAAGAAAGTCATGTATCTGGATAGTTTGTGTCTTTCAGCTTTTCCCGGTTAGGGGTCACCACAGCAGAACGCCGGTC
The DNA here is from genome assembly GCF_019279795.1 of Protopterus annectens. Lineage (NCBI taxonomy): Eukaryota > Metazoa > Chordata > Ceratodontiformes > Protopteridae > Protopterus > Protopterus annectens. Next base: position 1,019,358,658 of record NC_056748.1, on the reverse strand, counting down.
CGCTAATGATTGGTAGTGGATTTTTACGTACCAGGTTACCAGCCTTGATGCACAACCTTCAATGAAGGCACGCTTTATTCACGTATGCCTCCACACAGAAGACGCTCTAGCTGAGAATCGAACGGTACAACGTGTTGCTATGAGGCGACAACACTACCGCAGCACCACCACCGCAGTCATGTATCTGGATAGTCTGTTTTAAAATTATGTTTGATGGATTTTAACTGGCTTTCCACCTTCAAATCTCACTATTTATTGCCCTCATTGTCCAAGGAATAGAATCAGTTGCTATTTGTGCTACAATGTTCAGAAGAAGTATCTTCTTTTTATTAAAGTTCCATATTCATTCCTAATATTGCATAGCATTTGTTTTCAGGTCTTTTTGTATGCTCCAACGGATGGTTTCTAAAGCAGTCCTGCATATGCACTTTAATAAATAAGCATTTTTAGTGTGACTAATATGCTGACTCCTCACCCTGAATAAATTTTACTAACTTAAAAACATATTTACTGCTGGTTTTGCAAATCTAACATTAATACTTTTCTGAAGACTTTTTCTTAATCTGTCTAGTGTGTACACAATATTTTCTTTCACATTGACTTTGTTCAGAATACTTATCTACTCTATAAGAATTTAAATTATATTTTTCTTGGCATTTAGATGTAAATGCAAAATAATAAGAAACAATATGTCTAACAATTACATCTGTAAGAAATCATAAATAAATAAATTTAAAAATTAAATTTAAAAATGAACAATTCTAAAAGCAGATAGATAGTCCATATTTTAATTTAGAAATATGATCCTATAGACATGGTACTTCAGAGATTCCATGAAGGATTACTCATTATACAATGACACCCCATTAATATTCCACAATGTGCATGCTGATTGCTTGCGTGCCTATTGTAAATCCCACAATATACCAACGGAAAAAGGTCCGGTCACCCAGACTTTTTTCCATTGGTATAAAGTCCTCAAACATTTTTTTAAAACAAATAAAAAAAAAAAAAAAAAAAAAAACGGAGCAATGGAGACTTTCTTTTCTCCGTTGCTTCCATTTCAAAGCATTGATGTACTGGGTATGTGTGGGAAAGCAATTCCCATACGCATGCGCAGTACATCCAAACAACACAGCAGTATACCACCAGCCATGGAAGAACAGTAATGTGCCATTATACAAAGACATTATTTAAGAAAAGTAAGTATTTTTTTCTTAAATAATGTCATTGTATAATAGCAATAACAATTGAAATTTACCCACGGTTGGCTGTATTTAATCACTTGGGTTTCACCCTCATGATTAAACTACATCAACCATGGGTAAATCTTCAATATACCACACCACTTCATCGGTTATTGCTTTAGTATCACATACCTTAATCAGATAACATAAATAGTTCCAAGGGACTGTTTCATCATGGTAAAAATAAAACCTGCCAAACATAGATTTGTCCCTGGTACCACCATCAGTCCTTGGTCTGATGATCTGCCTTTTTAGCAGGGCAAAGGGCCACATAAACTCCTTGATAGATGCATGAGAATGACTGTAAATATCACAATAGGTGTTGATGATGATAATAATAATAATAATAATAATAATAATAATAATAATAACTTGGCAGCAATTAGAAACCATTACACGTCAAAAGAAAACCCAGCATAATAAGACCTGTTTGAGGTATTCTGGTCAAAAAATAGCATAAGAATTCTGCACCAATTGTAGATGTGTCAAATGAAAGCATAAAGTAGAGACCATTACAGTACATGAAACATTGTTACAAAGTCAGTGAATGGAATAAGGTACCTAATCTCTGCTGTTTTCATAAAAATGAAAATACAATATCTTGATAGCTGAGACCGAGCCTTTAAGCATAAGGCTGTCATCAAGTACAATTCTGAGATCATTGACTCAACAATCAAATCCCATCTAGTTTCCACTGTAATTTATTAAGGGGTTGGAGCAAAGGAGGATGCCATCGCTGATATTTTGGATAAATATAGCTTTTCTTTTTTATGGGTTTAGCTGACCTTTTTCTGTGCAATCCAATACACGATAGAATCCAAACAGTTCACTAAAATGGTGATGCAAAATATAGACTCTAGAGATGAAGGAGAGGTAAAGCTGGATTTTATCATCATAGGACTGATAATAAATACTTGTCTTCACAATGATCTCCCTACGTGGTAGTATACACACTGCAAACAATTAGCTTTGACTCCAGTATCTATTGCATACACTTTTATTCACAGAGTATGTAAGAAGCAGAAGAACACAAAAGCATACCAAAGCATGCAAGAAGTGAATCTGCTTCCTGCACATTATGTTCAGAAGTAACATTTTCATTTTTTAACATTAAAAAACTGGTAGTGTAGTTCAGAGGTTTAACACTATGAGGTATAAATTAGCTTCTTCGGTACTTACGTATTATCGCAACCAGATTTTCGCGATAATGCTGGTTGCTTCTGTTTATGGTAAGAAATAGCAATAAACTTTTCTAAAGTATAATAACATGTTTTCTGTAATGTTTTTAAGTTTTAGGAATGTTTACCATTCAAATCACTGAGAAAAATAAGTGCTGAAAAAAGGTTCCCCGTTTTACCGCCAGCATCTCATGTCAGCTAAGCATGTCCCATACTACTTTATATGTGTTCCTTTTCTTGTGCTGTGTTGATGTTGTCAAAGCCATAGCAAACAGGTTTTTGAAAGCTATATAATTATTTACCTTTTTATCTGTACAGTTCTTTACTGAGCAATCCACATCTTCTCAGCTTTGTACGCAGAAAAGCATTACAACACCAACTAGACAATCCATATTTCTTGAGCCGTAAAATCACCTAACAAAATCAATGCACTTAAAATAGACACTGCACTAAAAACAGAAGCAATCAGTACTGTCCTCTTATAACAAAGTTTAGTAAAGTATGTTTTATTTTTCCTGACAACCTTTCATTATATTGTTTGTAACAGTTTAAGCATTAAATACTTTACCTACATTAAATTGCATGTGTCCAATTTACTCTATACTGTTTGAAAAGGTGTAACCATTAAATACTTTACCTAAATTACTTTGCATGTGTCCAGTTTCTTCTTTTTAACCAAAACATTCAGTTAAAATAAGCTAAACTTGAAGAATAATCTTTCCGACTTGTGTCCCGTTTCTTATAAGTCCAACAATAGCAAAGTAAAGCTGAAAAATAATCTCAGGAAAGCACCTAACATCGTACAGTAAGTCCCACAGTCCTTTCAGGCCAAATATATGTACACTCGCAACCACTGATACCGCTATAACCGCTGAATTCAACTCTCCATGTCTTTACAGCACACTACCCACAAATCCTAAAATTGTACGTGTTAATTGTTTAAAAAAAGCACCATCAATATCCCAACACACTTTATAACAGCTCTCCCTTTCCTAATACAGTTCAATTTTGCTGTTTAAGTAAACGTCCTAAACATATACCGTTTTGCAAAATCTAGTTGCGATAATACGTAAGTACCGCTTCTTCCTTTAATCCTTGCATTCATTCCTTTATTTTCACAGGTTTAATTGTCGGACAGATAAGTTGGTATATATGGCAAGGTGCTGCATGTGTGCAGCATTTTATACTGGCAAAAGTGAGAATTACTTGAACAGGAGAATATATCAACATGTGTATAGTATCAATAAAAGGGATTGCAAGGGTGCTTTAGCACATTTGATACTCTGTAAGAATTTCATTAAGTTCAAATTTTTGATTTTAATAAAAATATACAATACATACTCTGGGAGTAATTTGAATAACTACCTGCTTTGCAAATAAATGATTTTGCAAATAAAGACCAATGCATCTAATCTACCCAGTCTTAATGACACTGCGTCTATAAGCAGTGAACTAAGAAGGAGGACCAATGAAATCTGAAGTTTTTTATGGATGTATCATTAATGTTTTATTTTTCATTTTATATTTTTTATTTTTTATCTTTTATTCTTGTTTGACAATGATTAAAATATATTTACAATAGATTTTTAAGTAAGGATTGCTGTACCTTTAAGGAAGTGGCTACGTAAGTAATTTGTGATGTATTCAATGCTATTTATTGGCTGGTGTGATTAATTAAGTTTTGTTCTGATGAATTCCCAAATGTAGCAGGAACGAAAGCACTTAACCTTGGGATTACACAATTAAATTTATTTTTTGCACAAGTTGGTTAAGTTTTTAGTATTGGATCCAGTACTTCTAATGAACCTTGGACTGGTTGTTTGGTTTGGTTTTAACGTTTATTTTTCGTCACCATTAGTGATGAGGTATGAGTATGTTTCTTTTTGTGGTTATTGGTGTATATTTTAAATGGCTTCTTCAATGTCAGCACAAGGTTCGCAAGATATGTTTATGGGGGATTCACAATCTCTTGTGTTGCCCACATTGGTCATCAATCTTACTTTGCTACTGGAACAGTTCATCCAGATAGTGAATGGGGAACCTCCAAGTGGTCAGAACACAATGGAGAGTGTGGAAAGGACTGCAGTGGAGAATGTGGAAAGGACTGCAGTGGGAGGTAACCGAAATGTGCAGGTCGAGTCTTTTTTGAATGCAGGAAATGGTATGCTTGGCACCAGTAATCACATTAGTAGTGACATGGATTTGGTGATAGTGAATAATATCAACAAGTGGCTCAAGAATTTTAATTATAAAAGTGATGAGAGACATGGTCTCACATCTAACCATGAGGAGTACCCAGTGGAACAGCAGATTAAACAAGTAGACCAATGGGTATTCAGATATAAAATGCTGTAGATGGCCTATTATTTCTTGGAAGGAAGTATTAAATGTAAACACATGTCCAAGGGGTTAAGGATTTGAAAGCATCCCCATGGAGTTAAAATGACTACTCCTTTTCATATGGAGTTGCTGGAACCTTTCAATAAATCAGGTTTAGAGTTAACCTGGTTGGTTATGAAGGAGAACGACAGAAGCATGGCTAATTTAAAGAGCAAAATTATGCATTTAGCCACTATTGTTTCCAAAAATTTTGTCTTTTCACATCATCAGAAGAGTTACAACAAAGTTTTCTACAGCACAGAGGCTAGATTGGCACCCTTTAAAGGAAAAAAAGGAAGTTACAATGTGATGATTTGGACTATACTATAGTTTATCCTAAAATTCACAAAAAAGTGGGTTCTTCCCACTTACAAATGGGTATACATAGGGACTCGAATGAAATATTTGATAATGAGGTTTATGAAGCCCTGGATTCCCCTTTAGAAGAATCGCTGTAGAAGTGGTCTGAGAGACTGGCCAACAAGCAGAGGGCGAAGGCAGATTATGCTCGAGTGTACAAACCGAGGAGGAAGGGGAAGAATACCAGATGGTGGGAGCCAACAGCACTGGCAAGATTACAGGGGTTGAATGATAATGATTCTGAAACTACATATGAAGGGGCTGTTTCTGTCACAGCATATTTGAATTTTAAGATATTAAATTTTACCGAACTTAGTACTGGCCCAAATTACCATAATTTATTTGTTAAGGGGTTTTTGTTTATCCCTTTTTGTAGAGTAAACATTGCACAGACATTAATTGATTTGAAACTCTGTTTGAGAAAAGTGAATTTACAGATGCAACTGTGTAACAATCAAAACAATGGCCCTCACACAACTGTGTTGAAATGGAACAGTGTGGTTAACCTCCCCCACACATCCCTTACTAAACAAATTTGAAAGGATGTGTGAAAAGGACATTAGGTATTTATGAGCGAACAAACGAGATAGGATGTAACATAATTTGACAATTAGTGAAGCAATGACATTAAAGGAGCTTGCATCTAATAAGAATATTGGATGCATGAAACCTGACAAAGGAGAGGGAATGGTGCTCATGGACACGGTTGACTAAACAGACGGAATGACTGGAATATTAGCGGACCCTAGTACCTATCAGATTTTTTCCATTATTAAGTTTAATACTGCTTATAGAACTATCTGTTTGCATCTTGAAGAGTTGTTGATGCATGATTTTAACAATTGGCTTAGTTTATGGTGTCTCCATGACTGCAATGACTTTAACAATTGGCTGAGTTTCTGGTGTTATTCCAAGGGGATCCAGTACCTGACAGTCTGGGAAGACATGATTAACAAACCACAATGCTTTGCCAGAGATAGACTACATCCATCTCCCTTGGGCTTCAGGCTTCTGGCAAAGGTTTTTGCCTCCACCATAGTGTTTTCTAGGGAATGTCATGAGGTCAAAACTACCAACATGAAAATTTCCTCAAAACAGAAATTAAAGGCCATGCTGCTAAACGCTAGGAGCTTAAACATGAAACTGCACTTCTTGCAAGCATTCTTAACCTGGAAAATGCTGACATTTGTGCAGCCACAGAAACCTGGTTCAATGCTGCAGAGTGCACCCCAGCCATACCAGGTTACTCAACCTGTCATACATTCAGACTCCAAACCATGGGCAGCAAAGCAAAAGGAGGTGGAATTGCGATACATATAAAAGGCATACACACCTCCAGGCTGGTAAAACAGTATGATGCACAGGAAACACTCCAGGTGCAGTTAACCATTGACAAGACCCCTATTCAAATCATAGTTAGATACAGGTCCCCAATTTTGACTCAAGATACCTACTCCACCTATCTGGACCTCTTCAAATCTATCAAGATTCAAACCTTTACCCTGATCCTAGGTGACTTTTTAACTCTCCAACCATAGACTGGAAGAACTACTCATGCCAAAACACAAATTCCCAGAGATTCCTTGATTTTGTCAGTGCAAACACCTTGGACCAGCTGTTCGACCAACCCACAAGAGGTGAAAATATCTTGGACTTGGTATTAATCAACATGAGTAACCACTGCAGTTTCCTTACAGTTTCATACCCCTGGTAAGATCCGATCACAAAGCAGTCATTTTCGAAGTCACCATCTCCCCCAACCTAGCGTCCCAGCTAGGGTCAAACAAAAATAACTTCTCCAAAGCTGATTGCATCTTCCTGACGGAAGGTATATACAGCTTTACAGCCCCTCTCCCCTCCATAGGAACTGTAACTTAAGTCCAAACCTACACCAAAGTACTATACAAGGATTTATATAGCTGCATGGAATCAGGAATAGGACAAAATCCTCCTCCTCAAGGAAGAGTAAACCTGTCTGGTGGATATCTGCAATAAATAAACTCTATAATAAAAGGAAAAAAATGCTGTCCAGGCCCAAGAAGGAGCAGATGCCTTATCAAAAGCAAGCTCTCCTTAGCCTGTACAAGCAAATAAGAGTGCTAGTAAAATCCTCCAAAGCAAACTTTGAGTCCAAGCTGGCCACATCTACTAAAGACAATCATAAGGGCTTCTTTACATATGTCTGCAGTCTCAAAGGAAGCACTCATATCTGCTCAGAATTGGTGGTTAAGGACACCACATACACAAATGCTGTAGATATAGCCAAACTGCTGGCAGACAGGTTCAGTGAAAACATCACCCCTCTGCCCCCCCATCAGTAAATCAAGACATCCCCTGCATCTGCCCCCCCTCCCCCTTATGTCTAGGGAGCAAGTCATCACTGCCCTCTCAAAATCAAAAAATACAGCCTCCATGGGATTTGATAACATTCCAGGCTGCATCCTACATGAATTCAGGCAGGAACTTGCAGCACCATTAGGCACCCTTTTCAACCAAAGCCTGAGTACCGGCTTTGTCCCAGCCAAGTGGAGGACAGCCACTGTCATTCATTTGCACCAAGATAGAGCATCAGTGGATCCAGGAAATTATAGACCCATCAGCCTATCTAGCCTGATCTGCAAGGCCATGGAGTGGATTATCACGGACCTCATTAAAAAGAACATCGGCAACCTCCAAACACTTGATCCCACACAGTTTGGTTTCATCAAGGGGAGGTCATACCTGTTAAATCTGGTCGACTTCTTTGAGACAGTCGCTAAAGCCATGGACAGGGGGAATACAGTGCACACCACCTACCTTGACCTGGCCAAAGCCTTCGATACTATTCTCCACTCGGGTATAATAGATTAACTCTCGCAACTAGGCATCAATTAATATGTTACTAGATGGGTAGCAAACTGGCTCACCGATAGGCCCCACCTAGTCAAAATAGGGGAAGCCACCTCAAGCAGTAGACCCATAATCAGCGGTGTACCCCAGGGATTGGTCTTGGGGCCTCTTTTGCTTGGGATATACTTTTCTGAGGTGCAGGCCAAAACCAGTGGTCTACGGCTGACCATGTTTGCAGATGACTGCAAGCTGGGTGCTGTCATCAATTCACCAAGTGATGTGGACATCCTCCACCTAGACAAATGACTGGTGCCAGAAACATGACCTCAAACTGAATGACAAAAAATGCATCATCATCCCCTTTAGAGAGAGTGATGTCCCCTCAAATGATCACATTAATAACAAGGTCTTAAGCATGCAATCAATAGTGAGGGACTTGGGCAACTAGGTTGACAGCAAACTGACTTTTGACCACCATTATTGCTTCTGCTGTATGGAAAATGTACTACATATCCCACCTCATTAGTAAAGGTATCTCATCCAGGGACAAGGAGGTCATAACATCCTTGTATCCTTCCTATATAAGACCCATTATTGAGTACAATGACCCTTTCAGCATGTACCTCACAAAGTACATGCAGCAGCTGGAGAGACCACAGATGTTCCTCACCATGAGAATCCAGGCCCTCAAACATCTATCCTACACAGACAGGCTAAAGGCCCTGTCCCTCTACTCAGTCTCATACAGACTTCTCAGAAGTGAACTCTGTCTGGCATAAAAAGCAATCCCAGACCCCGCCTTGAGGGGACTACTGCATATCCGCAAGTCAAGGTCTACTTGGGTAACCCACAGACATAATCTCAACCTGGTCTGTGACATCAATAGGACTTGTTGGCAGTGCCAGGACAGATTTGTGTCACAGAGACTCCCCCTTATGTGGAATAGATTCCCTCTCCATGTCAAGCAGAGTACCTCATTAACCCTTTTTAAGTGCAAGCTAGATAACTGGATGGGGAACAGAAAATCCACTCCTGGTATTCCACCTGTGACCCTGCTGGACAGGGGCATTGAATGCTGACTTGTCAGAGCATGGGCTAAATTCTTGGCTAGGCTTGTAATGGCCTTAGGGCCAATAGCCTAGTATATTCCTATGATCCTATGATCCTATGAAATTATTACTGTGGAATTAGCTGAATTTTTAAAAGCGGAACACCCCATTATACCCAAGATATTTGGAATACCCAAAATCCACTCCAGTGTTAACCAGCCATTTCATCCCATAGTTTCTGCAAAGGGTTCCATTATGGAACCAATTGCTAAATATATTGATTTTAAGTTAAAAAATATATTTTTGAACATTGATTATACTTTAAAGGATTCATGGGACTTTATAGACAAACGGTGGGGTTGATAGTGAATGATGATTGCCTTTTTGTTATACTTGATATTAAGATTTTATTTTCAGTTATCCTGCATAAAGAGGGTACCACGTGGTTTAACAACGTGGTTACACAACATGATGTATTAACTTCTGAGGCAGTCTGAATATTGATAGACTTCAGGAAAATTACTTTGCGTAATAATATCCTTTTTTTTTCAAGGTGAATATTTTAAGCAACTGAAAGGCACAGCAATGGAAGCCACTTGTTCCATGTTATTCGCCAACATTGTTCTTTATTGGTGGGAAAAGGAGGAGGTATTAAGGATGGAACTGTACAAATATTGCCAGATATATCTTCAATATCTGGACAATATATTTTTGATATGGTAAGGGAATTGCAACTGGAGGACTTCATACATGAGTTGGAAGAATTCATCTCTTTTTTAAGATTTTCATCTACTTGTGATGTGGATAATATTCATTATTTGGACATGTTAGTCATGAAGAGTGGGAAAGGTAGATTGGATATTAGGTTGTACAGAAAACCCACATTCAGTTATTCGTTTCTTCACTACACCAGTGGCCACTCGATTCATCAAAAAAGGGGGCTGGTTAGGAGCCAATTTATTAGGGTACCAAGGCTCGCTTTCAGTGATGACTGCTGTGTGAATAAGTTCCATTAATTAAAAAAAGCATGATTTTGGAATGAAGAGTATCTGGAAGGGATGATAAATGAAGAGATGGAATGGGTTTTACAGCAAAGAGAGGATGGATATGGTCCTATTTTAAGGTGTGGACTACATCAAATTGATAGAAATAAAGTACGTCAGAATTCAGGGGAGCACTGTTGCACTGGACAGACATGGCTTGCTTGATCAGCTTTTCAGGCACCTGTCAATTTGCGTGCCCGGAAAGGGGATCCAGCTGCAAAGGCAACCTAGGCGCGGTTGAAGCCACAAAGGAAAAAACTAAGGGTAGAGGTAGAATGCAAAAGAAGTTCAACTATGGCTCAAAAGGCTCCTGCCAGGCGTCTCATATGGAGAACACGAGCAGGTTCCAAATTCTGAGAACAGAAACATTCTCAAAAGGACAGACAACTGGTTCAACAGCTGGAGCACTCCCTGGATCATGACACTAACAGGCCCTTTCCGACAACACCAAGGAAGCCCAGGCTGTGCTGTGACAGGAACCTGTCTAAGGCCCCTGAGACACCCCAAAGGACACCCCTTACAAGGCTCCGAGCAACGCACTGTGCACACACCAGCATCTGCACCACTTCCAGTGACACCCATGCCAGGTGCAAACCACATTGGGCGGGACTCCATCCTCTCAAAAATAAATCACAGCGCCACCCTTCCTAAAACAAGCATCCCTGGGGCCACCTCTCAACACTCACATACCTCATATAATTCCTAACTTGAGAATATCATGATCTCCAATACCACATACCTAAACCAAACAAATCTTTATTATCTTCTGGGAACTCGCATCAAATGAAGAGGAACCTAAACATACCTGAGTTCATAAGAGAACCCTCACTGGAACATCAACATCCATCCCACAATTCAAAAAAACACTTGATCTCATCACTACCAAACATGGATCAGATCAGATCATACCGAAGAGGCCATCCTCAAACACCACCAACACTAAAGAGGTCTCCAAAAAACCCCATAAAGCCTCATTCAAGCTTCTAAAAACTAGTGTGCCATAGCGTTTGTCTCCCCTAAAAACCTGGTCTAGTACTTCTAAAAACTCTGGGACTTAATTACTACTTATACAAGCACAACTCACCTTACTGACTACACCAAACAAGCACCTCTCTCTCTACCACAGGAGTGCATGGAATTGAAAAGCCAAACACCATGTACATATTCTCAACCAGCAAAGCGAGGAGTCTAACACCCCTTATAGCAAAAGAAGACAAAAGGAGGAAGCCACGTATAGGAAAACCAAATAAGTAAAACACTCAAAGCTACCCAATAGCAAAAAGAAAAATTTCTTTGCAAATATCAATCTAGGGAATCAAACCAGAAAATAAGGCCTCCTTTAGAAACCTAGGCAATCTTTAGACTCCAGTGTCAGAATTGCTTCAAAATGATCCAAATGTCATAACCTTAGCTGAAAATGACAACAAAATTACTGAAGTTACACAGGAGTTCAGTCTCCTCCACCCCCCTGTAGCCCCCTTCCTCCCTAAAGATTCCAGCCCCCAATAGCCCCCAAACATCTCCAAACCCCCCAAACAAGGCAGGAGAACACTAGAACAATAAAACACAACATGGGAAATCCGATGTCCCCGGGTGTGCTTCAGCGAACTCAACGAGAATTAAACCCACAGTTAGTTGACACTGTTTAATATTTAGGACACCTACCCATAGATTCCCACTTATGCAAACGACTGTGGTCCCACTTCATATATGGTGCCACATTTCCCCAGCAAATTACCTTGCTGCCCCCATCTGCAGCCTGATCAGATCTTAGCCATACAGGAAGATATAGGGAATAAAGGAACTTGGAACCAGTGGACTTTGAGACTTTGATCCAACCCAGTTTGCAGAGGTTGTTTGGCATCCCCAGTTTCTCTTTTGAGACACTCACCAGGGCTAGACTTGAGAAAGGCAGTGAGACATAGCCCACCTCCCCTGTGGCAAAGCCCTCCACATAATAACGCACTTGTGTGCATCAGCCCAAACCACAATACACACTATCAAAAAAACCCATACATCTCATGCAGATGGATGTAACATCACTAGATGAGTTGGCCCGCTAGGCTGGGAAGGAGCAGAGCCATGGTCTGAGCAAAGCCTGCGCCATGTCAGACTCAAAGCCTAGGCCCAGTCAGTCCAGTCCTTTTTGTCTTCATCTAGGTTTCTGGGCGCAACTTTTCTGAAGTACAGCAAAACATTGACAAAGTTTGGAGGACAAAGTTTGCAGATGACCATAGAAAAAAAGACCATCTCCTACAGACTCCCTCCACAGATATCAGAAAGGGGTCGGAGCCTCGGTGCCGGATAAATGGTGCCATGGCACGAAGTTAAACACCAAAAACCCTTCGGGAAAACCTTCTACTTACGAATAGGCGTGCCTAGCTACCATATATCATCAAAGTCATGACGGGAAAGGACCCAAGATGATAAAAGTCATCTTTCAATGGACACAGTTGTTAAAGAAGTTAGGAAAGGCCACCTCTAGAAAAGCCCACCAATCTCTATCTATGATCATGAGATCAGAGGAAGTCTCATCTAGATCAAGTATCATTCATCACCCCCCACCACCCCACCTTTAGCAATGCTGATGCTGATGCCCGAACTGACCATGACCTGACCAGACACCTGCTGCCAAAGGCAAAAAAAATAAAAGTTGACAAAACCAAAAGAAAAAGGGTCTGTAATGTCTGCTCTATTCAGTCCTGAAACGCTTGCTCAGAGGCTACTCAGTCTACCTCAGCTGCTCAGAGGTGACCAGTTACGACATGTAAGGCCATGTCAAACAAGAATTCTAATCAATAAAAAAACAAAAAGATCTCAAACCCTAAACAAGGCAAGAGGACTTGAACTGACATATGAGGACAGAACGTGCTGGAGGGACAGATTCCCACATCACCCGGAACAAACTCATGGAAAAATGTGGGCAGGGAAAGCGAGTGGGAGGAGGCCAGCCGCTGGCAAAAGGAATTGATGGATGGGAGAGGGAGATGGAGAGATTAGATTATAGGATTAGGACCAGTGTTCACTGCTTGACATTGACAATGAAAATGATAGTTTTAGTTTCTGTCTAAAGGGGTAAAGGGGTGACCACATAACTATGGGCTAGGCTTATAAATGCCCTTGGGCAGATAGCCTAGTATGAACCTATGAACCTATGAACCTATGAATGAAGGAAATAATAGGTTTTATAATTACATTGTTCTGTATTATATGATAGATGTGGGGGAACATATAGAAACATTTCTATAGAAACCAGAGTATGCTTAGGAGCATTGATTCATCCCAAGCTAATTTGTTTGGATGTCCTTGGGTTTATTTTTAAGAACCGAAAGAATGTGAAAAGAATTTTAGAGAATACAGTTGAAAAAGGTGACCATTTTTCCTACCACACTGATAGGTGTGGTAGTTGTAGGCAATGCTATATTATTGACACAGACAAAATTCTGGACAAGTCATTTGGTTTGGTTTTAAAGTTTATTTTTGGTGACCATTAGGGACGAGGCATGAGTACTCTTCTTTTTGTGTTCAGTTTCCACTTAGAAACCATGTGACTCTAAGTCACATTAACACATAGTGTCCACGGGTTTCTTCTGAAAAGAAAATATGTGCTTAGCCAATAAATACATTTATAAAATAAATGAGCAATATGAAATTCACAGTTTACATTAGGCACTTTTTAAAGAAAAAAGTTAACCATGGAGTATATTATAATGGGTGACAGGATTTCTAAAAAAGCTCATAAGGACTAGTGGCACCTTTACAAGC